>NW_019174404.1:23826132-23876132 GCF_002260705.1 Seriola dumerili
TGGCTATGGCAGTGAGAGGTTGATCAGTGATGAGAGATTGTGTGTTGGAGATGTTATTGAGCTGTGGTGTGATATTCGACGCGAGCCATAACTGTGAGGAGTTAAGGCTTGTGAGCTTTTTAACTTGTAAACTGGGATTTAAATGTTGGGGATTAGTGCTAAGGGCAAGGATCTAGTGAACATATTAACAAAACATTTCCTAATATTTCTTCATTTGTGGAAAAATTGGACCCACAGGGATCTTTGTTGCACTTAATGTGATGAGCGTGTGATGGGAAAAGTTTCGGGGGTGTTGTCGGTCAGGCCAACAACAAACAAGTGTGTGTGACAGCGCACCATTTAATGCCTGATTTTAATTCCCTAATCGTTATTAAAATGAGAATCCAGAAGAGAAAAAAGGGAGATTATATTACAGATCTACTTTTTAGGTGTATTAATAGTCATCTACATGCGTGGACAAGCTGGAAACAGTGCCTCATAATTTTCTTCATTTACATGAAGGCATGAAGGCATGAAGGCACCAATGCAAAGCGCAGTATGTCGGGGGCATATGTGCATTTTAACAGATTCAAATTTGTGATCCTTCAAAATCCCCAGGAGTGAAATTACAGCAGTGGCTTTCTGCAAAAGGAGCAGCTCACCAAGTTTATATTCGTTTCTTTAAATTAAGTAAACTTGGTCCACCTGGGTCCATAAATCCAGAGCGAGACCTGGAGCAGAGTGCCTTTTTCTTCCCCTCTCTTCCCTCTGGTCAGTGGATTTAGCCGCGGGAGTAATAACTGTCAGGCCAAATGCCTGGTAAAGTGGCGGACAGGGAGCGAGTGGAGAGGGAGTATTTATCACAGTATTGACTTTGTGACTGCCGTGTCGTGAACTCTTTTGTCATAAACTGGAGCAGCGTTGCAAATCGATAGTCCGAGGAAAACCGTGCTGTCAGCTCGACTCCCAGCGAGCATTGCTTTTCCTACAGCCACTTAGGAGGGCTGATAAATGCCCCACCCCTGCTGCCTTGTTTGCTGCAGCAACAAGAGCAGGCCAGGGACACTTTCTCCACACACCGAGGTGGCACACACACGACACACACACACTTTACTTGGAGACTGTCCTCCTGCATGTACACACCGTCCACATAACACACACACTGAGGAGGATATAAAAAACAGTGTGCACTTCCACACAGAGCTCCTGCTGGAAAAAAGGAAAAAAAAAAGTACGAGTATAAAATTTTGTCATGTTGAATCAGGGAGCCAAGTTCAGAGGCTTGTTCTGGGGAAGCTGTGAAAGTGGACAAACTGAGAGCAACACTTGACTTTAATATGGTCCTTAAATATGTTCCCACACTTTAGAGAGCCTAATTCTGAACACAGCACAACTGTAGAAAGTGCACTTGTATTATATAGTAAAAGAGTGTGGGAGGCTTTTACTGGCGTGGAGTGCAGCACAGAAGATAAACTATGTTTGATATAGGAGCTGGATGAGACTGTTACACTTCCTATACTTTATAAATAGTCAAATTTAACACCACACAAAACAAAATAAATAACAAATATTTATGACCATGATAACCTACAGTATGTGTATAAGACAAGAGCTCAATAAACAAATATTGAGGAATAAATTCTCTTAACACTTTAGTTCAGTTCAGTTCAGACAACTTTATTAATACCGCCATGGGCAATTCAGCTGTAGCTTCCAGTCCATACTGTTCAGTCTCAACACACAACCAACCAACGCAGATACAGTGAAAATATCAGAGGAAACACATTAAAAGGCATGGGACAGTTTACAATAAGTAAAACAATAAATAAAAGCAATAAGTTGAGCAACATATCTTATGAATTAATAACAATTATTTAAGATGAGTGCTGTCTGTGTTGAGCAGCCTAATAGCAGAAGGAATAAAGGACTTGGAGTAACGATTAGTTCTCATCAAGGGTGCATCATCATGTTGGCCCGAAGGCATTACAGTCGAAAGAAAAATTAAGTAATTCAGAACACCTGTGCCACTGCTTATTCGTGCAATTGTCCAGTCAGCCAATAAAATGGCAGCAGCTTAGTGCATAAAATCCTGCAAAGCAGACTCAGTGACTTTGAGCCTCATGATTGCTTGGTGTCGGACGATTGGTTGTACGGTGGCCCAGACAGCTCAACGCACTGCAGCTTAAGAAAACACATGCAAACAGAAAAAAACACAAACAACTTTAGAAAAACATGTTGCTGCAAATACTCACAACATAACGGAAGTGTTTCCAGGGGACACTAAAAAGGTGATGAACCTGGCTGGGACGCACCTGTTGTTCAATGCTTTTAACATCAAAAGTCACAATAGGGCATTGAATAAAAGGTGCATCCAAGCTGGGTTCATCACTTTTTTCTTTTTTTTTTAAAAAAGTGATTGCGTCCCCTGGAAACACTTCAAACTGGAATGAAGTGTTTTCTGAATTTGCAACACGTTGGTGTATTTGCAGTGCCTTTGAGTTCTCAGGGCCACCGAAGATTTGAATGTTCTCAAGCTGCTGATCTCCTGGATTTTCACTCACAACAGTGCCCTAGAGTTTTTAACTCAGAAATGGAGCAACAACAAAAGCATCCAGTGAGCAGCAGCTCTGTGTTGATGAGAGAGGTCAGGAGTCAGAGGAAAGGACAGACTGGTTGGAGCTGACAGAAAGGCTACGGTCACTCAGATAACCACTCTTTACAACTGTGGCTGAGCGGGAAAAGCTTCAGATTGAACAACACGTCAACCTACAACAGCAGAAGAACCACGTCAGTTCCACTTCCCTGTCACTCAAGACCAGAAACCCTGAGGCTGCAGTGGACACAGACTCACCTAGCACTGGACAGTTGAACACCTGGTCTGATGGATGTGGATTGTGCTGAGGCAGGTAGGAGGTCAGAAGTCTGGCTTCAAAAGCATGGTACGGGAGTCTAAAAAGAGAAAATGACCCGCCGACATGGCTCTGTCTGGAGAATCTGACTGGTCAACATTTGTTGTTTTTAACACAGCTATTTCACTGAACATAGCTGATTTTGATCCCATGATTTTAATTTTCAAGATTGTGGACAGTATTGCAGTGGTTTGTTGTAAGGTGGTTGTAGTTAGGTCGTGCAGAACTTTCTGGTCAAACGTGGGCTCATGATGCGACATACAGGCCTGGAGAACTGGACAGCAGAAACTAATGTCCTCTCTGAGAACATTGCAGAGAAGGGTTCTACAGCAGGAAAAACTTCAAAATGCTTTATTTCAGGCTGATATGACGTGAGAAAAAGACCTGGAGGTGGTGTTATCAGTAGAGATGTGAGCAGTGTAGCTGATGTACCATAGCTGTTAAGTGCTGAAGAGCGCTGAAGAAGGGGAAAACAAGGGAGGCTGGAAACATACTATTGATTAAATCATCTGCTGTAAAACAAAATGAACTCTTATGGAGGAAGTGATGACATTCAGGTTTGATGGGAGTTACTGGAGCCACCCTGACAAGGATTCAGTAGCAGGACATATACATTTTCATTGATTGGATCCTCACGTAACATATTATGAGCTGTGCTCAATGCAGCATCAGCAAGAGACTCAACGTGTCTGGAGTGAGGATTGGTTACTAGGTCAATTAGAAAGAATGTACTGTGCTGACTTTATGGTCGGTTCATGCATGAAGGCCAATATGAAATGCAGCTGATTATTTGACATTCTTTATCAGATAAAGTAACAGCTTTAGGACAATGTTTTTTGCATTATAAGGGTTAAACAAAACAACAGGGATGAAGAATGTTGCTCTCCTGGTAGTGATAACCCGGATGGATTTATTTTTAATCACAGCTCCTTGCAAATCAATTGTCCCATATGTTTTTATGATCTGTCCAGAAACTACAGAAAGAGTCTGAAAGTTATCCACGCTTATCCCAAAGCAGGATCTATTAGCCTGGGTGCCAAGGAGCACCGAACGACGCTCTTTTCTTACTTGTTTTTCTCCAGGTGAATTAAAAAAAATAAAATATACTGCAGTTCACAATGAATCCGGGTTGAAAGTTATATAATGTTTAAGAGTTTGAGATCAGATCCTCACCGGTGAAAGTATATGTCATGAAGAGAGCTGTAAAAACAAACTAAATTGTCAAAGTTTCCATATACATTTAAGGTGTATATGATGTGAATTTTCCTACGGTCAATCATGTATTTGAGTAAAATGCAAGAAAACATTCCAACCTTAAAAGATGCCGGTATGCTTCTGAGCTGCACAATGAATATAGACGTCTGATATTACTGAGCTGGAATGTTTGGTCGTGAACTTGATGCATCATATTCTGCCACATGATACAAACTGTACAATAGAGTAAGTGAACATTTGATCATGTTGATGTAGTAGAGATGGGGAGAGGCAGTGGAAGGGTCTGTTGAACCAGGAGGTTGTGAACCTGGACCTGGTGTCGGTGCCGGGCTCACTAAATGCCCATGGATGGTACATGTATTCCTAATCACGTCAACCATGTGGGACAAACTCCTGTTGTATTTAGTTGTACCAACAATAAATACAACAGGGGTGTCCCAATGGTTGAGTGATTAGGACATGTACCATATGGGCATACTGAGCCCGGAGACACAGGTCCCAGGTTCCACTCCTGGTCAACCAGACCCTTCACTGCCTCTCCCCATCTCTACTACATCACATGATCAAATGTTACACTTACTCTATGTACAGTACACACACACACACACACACCAACAATAAATACAACAGGGGTGTCCCAATGGTTGAGTGATTAGGACATGTACCATATGGGCATACTGAGCCCGGAGACACAGGTCCCAGGTTCCACTCCTGGTCAACCAGACCCTTCACTGCCTCTCCCCATCTCTACTACATCACATGATCAAATGTTACACTTACTCTATGTACAGTTTGATCATGTTGAGAATATGATGCATCATCAGACAAACATCCAGCTCAGTAATATCAGACGGTTAATTCATTGTGCAGCTCAGAAGCTACCGGCATCTTTTAAGGTGGAATGTTTTCTTGCATGTTACTCAATACATGATTGACGTTAGGAAATCAATCAATACACCTTAAATGTCAATATGACAACTTTGACAATTTAGTTTGTTTTTATCAGCTCTCTTCATGACATATACTTCGGTGAGGATCTGATCTTCAAACTCTTAAACATGTATATAACTTTCAACCGGATTATGTGAACTGCAGTTATTTTATTTTTTTTAATTCACCTGGAGAAAAACAAGTAGAAGAGCGTCGTTCTGGTGGCTCCAGCATAGATCCTGCTTTTGGATAAGTGGATAACTTCAGACTCTTTCTGTAGTTCTGGACAATCTATTAAAAATATGACACGTTGATTTGAAGAGCTGTGATTAAAAATAAATCCATCCGGGTTATCGATACCAGGAGAGCAACATGTCTTCATCTGTGTTTTGGTTAACCTTATCAAATGCAAAAAAACATGTTTGTCTTAAGCTGTCTACTTTATTGATAAAGAAGTTGTCAAAGTAATCAGCTGCATCATATGGCCTCATGATGAACCGACATAAGTCAGCAGTACATCTTTTATATGACCTGTAAACAATCCTCACTCCAGACACGTTGGTCTCTTTCTGATGCTGCATGTGAGCACAGCTCATATATGTTAGTGAGGTCCATCAATGAAAATGTTTGTCCTCCTGCTCTGATTGTCAGGGTGGTCCAGCTCAGTAAACATGTCATCCACTTCCTCCATAGAGTTCATTTTGTTTTCAGATGACTTTATCTAGTATGTTTCAGCCTCCTTGTTTCCCCTTCTTCAGCTCTTCAGACTAAGCTGGTAATCAGCTCATGTATCTCTGATAACACCATCCAGTCTTTTCTCAGTCATGATCAGCTGAATAAAGCATTTGAAGTTTTCCTGCTGTAAACCTCTTTCTGCTGTTCCAGAGAGGACATGTTTTTGTCCAGTCTCCAGGCCTCTATGTCGGAGGCCCAGTTGACCCAGAAGTCTGCCGACCTGGACTACAAACTTAAACAACACTGCAATACTGTCCACAATCTTGAAAGAAAACGTGGATCAAAATCAGCTATGTTCAGTGAATAGCTGTGTTTAAAAACAACAAATGTTGACCAGTCAGATTCTCAGACAGAGCCATGTCGGGGGGTCATTTTCTCTTTTTTAGCTCCGTAGATGCTTTTGATGCCAGACTCTGACCTCCTACCTGCCTCAGCACAAATCCACATCCATCAGACCAGGTGTTCAACTGTCCAGTGCTGGTGAGTCTGTGTCCACTGCAGCCTCAGGTTTCTGGTCTTGGTGACAGGAAGTGGAACCTGACGTGGTCTTCTGCTGTTGTAGGTTGGACGTGTTGTTCACTCTGAAGCTTTCCCGCTCAGCACAGTTGTAAAGAGTGGTTATCTGAGTGACCGTAGCCTTTCTGTCAGCTCCAACCAGTCTGTCCCTTCTCCTCTGACCTCTGACCTCTCTCATCAACACAGAGCTGCTGCTCACTGGATGCTTTTGTTGTTGCTCCATTCTGAGTAAAAACTCTAGGGACTGTTGTGAGTGAAAATCCAGGAGATCAGCAGCTTGAGAAACATTCAAATCTTCGGTGGCCCTGAGAACTCAAAGCACTGCAAATACACCAACGTGTTGCAAATTCAGAAAACATCTTCATCAGTTTGAAGTGTTTCCAGGGGACGCAATCACTTTTTTAAAAAAAAAAGAAAAAAGTGATGAACCCAGCTTGGATGCACTTTTTATTCAATGCCCTATTGTGACTTTTGATGTTAAAAGCATTGAACAACAGGTGCGTCCCAGCCAGGTTCATCACCTTTTAGTGTCCCCTGGAAACACTTCCGTTATGTTGTGAGTATTTGCAGCACATGTTTTCTAAAGTTGTTTGTGTTTTTTTCTGTTTGCATGTGTTTTCTTAAGCTGCAGTGCGTTGAGCTGTCTGGGCCACCGTACAAACCAATCGTCCGACACCAGCAATCATGAGGCTCAAAGTCACTGAGTCTGTTTGCAGGATTTTATGCACTAAGCTGCTGCCATTTTATTGGCTGACTGGACAATTGCACGAATAAGCAGGTGCACAGGTGTTCTGAATAACTTAATTTTTCTTTCGACTGTAATGCCTTCGGGCCAACATGATGATGCACCCTTGATGAGAACTAATCGTTACTCCAAGTCCTTTATTCCTTCTGCTATTAGGCTGCTCAACACAGACAGCACTCATCTTAAATAATTGTTATTAATTCATAAGATATGTTGCTCAACTTATTGCTTTTATTTATTGTTTTACTTATTGTAACTGTCCCATGCCTTTTAATGTGTTTCCTCTGATATTTTCACTGTATCTGGTTGGTTGGTTGTGTGAGACTGAACGTATGGACTGGGAAGCTACAGCTGAATTGCCCATGGCGGATTAATAAAGTTGTCTGAACTGAACTGAACTAAAGTGTTAAGAGAATTTATTCCTCAATATTGTTTATTGAGCTTTGTCTTATACACATACTGTAGGTTATTCATGGTCATAAAATGTTATTTTATGTTTGTGTGGTGTTAAATTTGACTATTATAAAGTATAGGAAGTGTAACAGTTCATCCAGCTCCTATATCAAACATAGTTTATCTCTGTGCTGCACTCCAGCCCAGTAAAAGCCTCCACACTCTTTTTACTATATAATACAGTTGCACTTTTACAGTTGTGCTGTGTCAGAATTAGGCTCTCGCTAAAGTGGGGAACATATTTAAGACCATATTAAAGTCAAGTTTGGCTCAGTTTGTCCACTTTCACAGCTTCCCCAGAACAAGCCTCTGAACTGCTCCCTGATTCAAAATGACAAAATTTTATACTCGTACTTTTTTTTTCCTTTTTTCCAGCAGGAGCCTCTGTGTGGAAGTGCACACTGTTTTTTATATCCTCTCAGGTGTGTGTGTATGTGGACGGTGTGTACATGCAGGAGGACAGTCTCCAAGTAAGTGTGTGTGTGTGTGTGTGTGTGTGTGTGGGAGAAAGTGTCCCTGGCCATGCTCTTGTTGCTGCAGCAGGCAGCGGGCAGCAGGGGTGGGGGCATTTATCAGCCCTCTAAGTGGCTGTAGGAAAAGCAATGCTCGCTGGGAGTCGAGCTGACAGCGGTTTTCCTCGGATCGATTTGCAACGCTGCTCCAGTTTATGACAAAAGAGTTCACGACACGGCAGTCACAAAGTCAATACTGTGATAAATACTCCCTCTCCACTCGCTCCTGTCCGCCACTTTACCAGGCATTTGGCCTGACAGTTATTACTCCCGCGGTAAATCCACTGACCAGAGGGAAGAGAGGGGAAGAAAAGGCACTCTGCTCCAGGTCTCTGCTCTGGATTTATGGACCCAGGTGGACCAAGTTTACTTAATTTAAAGAAACGATATAAACTTGGTGAGCTGCTCCTTTTGCAGGAAAGCCACTGCTGTAATTTCACTCCTGGGGATTTGAAGGATCACCAAGTTTGAAATCTGTTAAATGCACATATGCCCCCGACATACTGCGCTTTGCATTGGTGCCTTCATGCCTTCATGCCTTCATGTAAATGAAGAAATTATGAGGCACTGTTTCCAGCTTTGTCCACGCATGTAGATGACTATTAATACACCTAAAATAGATCTGTAATATATCCCCTTTTTTCTCTTCTGGAATCTCATTTGAATAACGATTAGGGAATTAAAATCAGGGATTAAATCGTGCGCTGTCACACACACTTGTTTGTTGTTGCCTTGACCGACTAACACCCCCGAAACTTTCCATCACACGCTCATCACATTAATGCAAAAAGATCCCTGTGGTTCAATTTTCCACAAATGAAGAAATATTAGGAAATGTTTTGTAATTTGTCATAGATCCTTGCCTTAGCACTAATCCAACATGTTAAATCCCTTTACAGTTAAAAAGTAGCCTTATCCTCACATATGGCTGGGATCACAGTAATCAACACAGCCGATTATGTGGATGAAAATTACACCGCTACATATGAATATTTTCAATTATTCTGGTCCAAATAATACAAGTCTGGGGTGAGATTAATATTTTTTTCAATAATGACTTACAAACAACACATCTATTGCATGTTGAGTGGCAAGTCATCGTGTTGCAGCATGACTCCTAATCCTGTTAGAGATTGGGAAACACATAAAAAGATCTCATTAAGATTTAAGTTGTTGCAGGATCATCAATAAAACGTTGGCATAGACACCCTGGTACTTTGCGTCCCATCATGCAAAGTGTCTCTCACAGGCTGTGACCCATATCGGTGCCAACACAGTGCGACACAGTGTCAGTTAAACTCAGTCTAAACACTGACACAGAGCCGACCGTCAGGGACTAAACAAACTAACACTTCTCCCTCCTTCTTCCTTCCGGCGGCCAGGTGGAAAGAAACTCATTATCTTTACTTAATTGCACTTCTGAAGTTCTGGGATTTGACTTGTATTTCCAAAGCCGGAGACTATATGTATTTTTACTGCATTCATCTACATAGAGTCAAACTGGATGTTTACCTCCTCTGTATTTATGTCACAGCTGTTGTTACTATAGTTACTTTGCAGATAATGGATGCAGCTTCTACAATATGACACTTTAATAAACGTTATACCAGCCAGTGTATCGCTATAAATATCCACACAGAGATGGAAACTTGGTTCATTAGTTGATTAGCAATGTATATATTCAGGGAACCTTTACATGGAGTGTACTGTGTTATCAGTTAAATGGCTGGATTAGCGACCGGGTAAAAGCAGAAGACTACTACAGAGGCTCCAGGTTTACTGTGTGTCAACTGGTTTAAGCTCATTTATTTGAAGAAAATGTTTTGAAGAATGCACCACTACAGCAAAAACAAACAAACAAACAAACAAACAAAAAAACAGTATAAAGATCTTAAAATATAGCTTTAAAACTTATTTCAGGGTTGAAGCAAATTTGTTATTATTGATTAATCTGCTGACCAACAATCCAAAATCTTAAGATACTCAATTAGGAACAATTTTAACATTTAAGAAACTGGTGTAATTAAATATTTACCACTTTTGCTTGAAGAATAAATTATCTAAATAGGGATCCAGGTACAGCAGCAGTTTGCACAATATAGAGCAACTTTATATATATATATATACCTACCTATATGTCAAATTATAGTAAATGAATAGATGTTAATAATGAGAACTCAAAATGTCAACACACTCATAACCCAATATAACAAAAACATCAAGGATAACAAAGAATGCCTGATACTGATCTACAATTAGTATTAGAGAGGAAAGTCAGGGAGAGAGAGAGAGAGAGACTTCATCCATAGAAGGCAACCATACGTATATTTTCTCATAGCACACAGAGCTAATACACAGGTTTAGGAGGTTACCTAGCATTTTCACTTTGTGTTATACTTTCATTATTATGGAGAGCATTATATTCACTGACATTACTATGAATATATATATATTATTTACTTATAGTATCTGTTGTCATGATTTCTGTAGTGTTTTATTGTATCTCTTTTTCTTTATAATTTCATATAATTATATTTCAATTAAATTAAAATTATTATTATTATTATTAATAATAATAATAATGACAGTATACATTTTTAATTCATAAAAGTTTTCTAGATTGTAAAGCTGAACTATGAGCCTGTAAAGAAATGTAATAATGTGATCCTACAGACAGCTGAGGATTTATCTTTCTGCTCATTGTTGTCCAGTGAAAACTGTAAACCATTAGAAACTTGTTAAATTTCCTCCAGAATATTTGAAAAGTCAATGTTTTGATACATTTGTTCCTCTGACAGCAGATCTATGTAACTTATATCTGCACATTATACAGATTTGTGGGTGTATGTGTGTGTGTGTGTGTGTGTGTGTGTGTGTGTGTGTGTGTGTGTGTGTGTGTGTGCATGCATGTGTGTGTGTGTGTGTGTGTGTGCATGTGTGCATTTGTTGGGCCTTGCTCTTTTGTTGGCTTCCATATAGCATTTTTACAAACTGTCTCCCACCTATGGATGGAGGGAGGGGCACAGACTGACGAACGGAGGAAGGGAAAACAGAATAATATAAAATGAGAGGAGGAGCAGATGAAAGAGAGACAAGCAAAGAGCGAGAGATGAAGGAGATGAGATTTTTCTTCCAAGTTTGACTGCAGGGGATACAGCAAGCCGTAATTAATTATCTCAGACAGGTACGTATTAAAAACAATATTCCATCTCGGTGAAGCCTTGGAGGTCTTTGCACCAATAAAAGGAGGTATTCATCAGATGAGGCCCTGTCCAAGTAAAGCTTCATGAAAGGGGACGCTGCCTTGTGTGGTTAATTTATATCAAAATCCCTGCATAAACTGGGAGGCTGTAAAAAGTCCCAATTAGCCATCTGCGATTGTCTGGAGGAGGTTTGATGTATGGGCCTATCAATACAGCACAACTGCAGGCTGGGCTGTAATATCAAACTATAATCCAGGGTGCACATGGCGAATAAGCACCCATTGACTCTGGGTGTGATTTTACAGACTGTTAGGGAAAGCCATTTCAATATAGGCACAGCCAGTAGTGGACATAAAGCAACAGATGATGTAGGCAGCGAGTGCGTGTGTGTGTGTGTGTCTGTGTGTGTGTGTGTGTGTGTGTATGTTTATCTGCTGTAAAGTTCAAACTTTTATTTGTGTTTGTCAACTGGTTTACAGCCAACGAGTTAAAGTAAAAGGAAAGACACTGAGCAGCACTTAAAGAAAAGTGATCTCATCCTCCACTCAGAATAAGATCTATACAATTCATTTCAATTCAGTTCAGTTTTATTTATATAGCACCAAATAATAACATACATTAACTCAAGGCTCTTTACAGAGGAGGGTCAGACGTCTCATTCCCTCTGACTCCACACCCACTGATTTTTTTTTACTTTTCGAACTTGTGGTCCAACCAACACTGACTCACACACTGAGCTGTAAAATCAGAGGAATTCCTCCTTAAGGCCACTATGATTTGAGATCATATTATGTTTTATTGGTGCATTAAGTATTACTAAACACATTTGCAATCAAATGACCCTGAGGGGCCTCTGATGATCTAGTTCTCCATTTGCCTGGATGGTAATCCAGCCTGGCACCTCACCAGAACCTTTTCTAACCTAGTACCTGAACTCATCCAGTCTCAGTCACAGATGGTGGCTGCAGTTAGCAGCATGGATATATTTATATAATAATAATATTTATATATAAGATCTGGGACTGGCGACCTGTCCAGGGTGTACCCCGCCTCTCGCCCGAAAGGATGCTGGGATAGGCTCCAGCCCCCCCCGCGACCCTACTGGAGGATAAGCGGTAGAAAATGAATGAAAATGAATGAATATATAAGATCTGGATACTGAACTGGAGGATGGTGCCCACTCACTTGAATGAAAATAGTTCACAGAGCACATGTCCACATTGTGCAGCCCAATGCACATCTGCATTAGTGCTTCACCCGCTTGGCCCACACACTTTACACCTGGTTGACATCATACACTTAAAAACTGTTTTTCAAGCACCTTACTTAAAGAAAGTGTTTCATTTACCAAAATGTGAAATGTAAAAATTGTAAATGTTCTCTAAAAACAACCAGTCATGCAACAAATTTGCCAGATTACAGAATTACAGAACCTAGACCTGCTTCATAACCACAAAAGACAAAAAGACTCTATAACAATATGGGTCCTTTAAACTGTTTCCTGTCCCTGTTCAGACTCTCACAGCTCTCGGTTCAGGTCTTTGAAAGGTCCTGGTCTGGTCTGAAAAAATTCACAACCTGTTTATATACTTGTAACCTTAACCAAAGAGCTGCTGATGCCTAAACGACTTGCAGATATGAACATGGTTGTGTGCGTTGTATGACAGGCATCCACCTCAACCAGCTCCTGGGAGGCCCCACCCCTCACCCCCCAGTCCCCTATATGTATATATGTTGCCTCTGAACATAGTCCAGCCAGTAGATTACATATTTGCTGTTGCAGTTTAGTTGTGTAGAAAGGTAATTTCAAGGGGAGAGGGTTTGGGCAGAGAGACACAAACAGTAGCCTTGAGAGCTAAATTGGAGAAATGGCAAATGGAAGAATTGGTTTACAGTCTTGAGTTTTGTTCCCATTTCTCCAATTACCAAGAAAAAAAGAGAAGGGAGAGATGGAGACAGAGAGAGAAGAGAGAGAGAGAGAGAGAGAGCAGCATTCCAGACATATTAACTTCAGGCAGCTCAGCCTGTGAGTCAGCAGAGGAAACAATGGGCCAAGGAAACGCTTGACCTGCACACACACACACACCCACACCGACACATCACACACGTACTGTAAAGCATACACTGATCTGTACACACGGCTGCAAATTGTATGTATGCACACGCACACACACACACACACACACACACACACATACAGAGTCACACACATCCTGCTGCAGTTGTCCATACAGTCCCAGGTTAATTTGGTGGCAGCTCCTCCTCATCATCATAACACAGATGGCCACGAGAGAACTTAATTCTTCCTCTGTTGACTCAGTTTGCGTCGCCAGTCCCTGCTGTAATGACTGATCCATCACCAAACCTACTGGAGGCTCAGGGCGAGCGAGGTTCACAATCTGTGAAAGAGAGAGAGAGATAGAGAGGCATGTAAATCTGAAACGGGGGGGGGGGGGGGGGGGGCTAAGAGTGTTAATGCATTTAAATGTACCTGCATACACATTCCCACTCTGAATGTAATGTATGTATTCTTCTCACTGCTATATTTCTATATTTAACACAGACTGTTATTTATTTTTTAAAATGTTTTTTTCTTCTAATTTCTCACCTTTTTCTAAACATTATCACCTTGTGTCTCTTCTTCTACTTATATTTCTGCTTTTTGTTCTATTACACAAATCCTGATTTGAACTAATTATAGTTTATTAAAAACTAAACCAAGGCATTGTGCTGAAAGCAACATTTGAGAGAGATTTGTCTTAAAAAGTATGAATTATATATATTTTTAGCAAAGATGCATGAGTCGGGATTATTTATGTAACCCTCTAAATTAGTGTGGGTCGTGGCCGTGAAGGTATTGCAACAGTACATGTGTGTATATATATATATGTATATGTGTGTGTGTGTAATGCTTTCAAATGTTTTATAATGAAATGATCTTTATTAACTCCTTTCATTGTCTGTTTTTTTAATATTAAGGCTAATCACTGTGATAAATCAGTGATAGGAGCTTTTATGTTGCCGCCATCGGACCACATCATGTACTCAGTGTGATGGTGCCCTAACAGATTACATCTGTGGTAAAAACTGGATTATCAAAATGGATAGCTGGTTAGCAACTGGAAGACTTAAAAAGAAAGAGTCAAGAGACAGATGGTGAATCAACATGTGATTTCTCCGCCATCAAACAAAAAAGGAAAATTGAGCTTCCTACATGTTTCCCCTGTTTTCAGTTGAGTCCTGAAGGTTCAATCATCATCCTTAACATAAAAAGTGCTCTGAGAATTATTTGGCCTCTGTTTTGTTACAGAGTCGGATGTGAGCCACCAACATTTTAAAGATCTGTAAGTGGGCCATGAGATGGAAAAGGTTGGGAACTGCTGGACTTAATGTCATCTAATGTAATCTTTAAGTTCACCATTAAAATGATCTTAACATATGGTCTGAATACCAGCTTTATTCTTTATTCTGATCTCCACTGGCTTCAGCTACAGCGGTTGCAAATCTTCCTGGGGTCCACATAAAATCATTCATACACAAACAGCGTATAAACATACGACAAACAAGCATTGCCTGACCTTTGTCAGTCCAAACAAAATTACATAGTTAAACATAAAAATACTCAACATATCAAATGACTTAAACAGTACAAAAGAATTAATCTAAATTGAGGATTAAAGCAAACAGACTTACTGGCAGGTCTCATTCCTGCAGTCAGGTCTCTTTCAGTGATTTTTTTAAACAGGTATTTGCTTCTTATTTGTTTTATATGTGTTGGTAGTGAGGTTTTACCCAGAGCTTTCAGTCATCTTTCACTGTCTTCATCAACAGACGGAGTTCTCAGTGCTGATACTGACCAAACTCAGTCTGCTGATGAAAACCACGAGAAAAAGCTGGAGACACATCAGCCAGATTTGTAATCAGTGTGTCTTCAGCTCAAGTTATGTCGTGCTTATTCTTAATGTGGTGATGATCTGCACACTGAGGTCAAAGTTTGACAAGCAGTGACAGCGGTAGTGCCGCAAAAAGTTTGCACTCTTCTCCTCCACAGCCAAATCCATGAGAGTGGTGAATGCAGCAGCCTCCAGTCAGGGGAGGAGGAAGTCAGAGACCAAACATCCTGAGCTGCTGAGGTAACTCAGTCACTACAGAGATGACAGAGAGGCTGAATTATGGTAGAACAGGAAGTATACAGGTTTATGAAGAACCAGGTTTCTCTATGTCATAAAGTTTCATTTCTTAGTCTCAAACATGGACAAGTATCAGACCCGAAATCCATTTAATGAGATTTAGTCTCATTTGGGAGGATTTCATTGTTGCTGATTTTGTACGAATTGTCTGCATTTCATTCTCTGATTATTTCTATGGAGTTCTGACACAGTGAAATGAAACTAATGCTAATTTCATCAGGGACTCAGTGGAACCACCCTCAAGGACCCCAGGAACTCTTTTAAGGACCCAAGTCTGGAGGAAGTGAAGGGTTAAATCAGCGGCTGCAGTGGACCTGTCTCACTGCTTAATTCTCTTAACTCTGACAAGTCCGGACTTCTCAAGCCAGTTCCTCCAACGTGATGGACGCTCTCTAACAGTTGGCCATTTCCACTTTTCCTTGCAGACGTCACCCCCCCCCCCCCCCCCCCACGCCTTCCTCGCTCTGTCACTTCTTTTCTTCCCCCTTTTTCTTAAAGATGCCTGCGAGATGAAAGGCTGTGGCCCTCGCCCTCGCCTTATCACTGTCTTTAGAGCTTGCGAAAACTTGGCGGCACCTCAGCTTTTTAGAGCAAAAGAGAGAGAGAGAGGAGAAAGAGAAAGAGAGAGAGAGAGAGAGAGAGAGAAAGAGAGAAGAGAAATAGCGTTGGGGATTATAGTTCTGAGGACAAACCTGACTATTCACACTTGGCATTAGCAAGACAGCCCGGGTACAAGAAGGATATTTTTTATTCCCTTCAATTTAACTTTAATTACTCAAATCTCGGCGAGGGCACACAAGAAAAGCCCAGGCATTTGTGTCTGGGAGATTAGCAGACTGCCCTGCCAAGTCCTCGCCAGCGCTGCATCGTTAGATAGAATTCAAATTCAAATCCAGGCTAAAGACAGTGCAGCTGTCGCCCCCCTGGCCTGAAAACCCCCTGGATCAGGAACGAGCTGTCCTCCCTCCTCCCTGCTTTCCCCAGGAGAAACCTAATCCTGCCTCCCTCTCTTCCTCTCCTTCCATCGCTCTGTCTCTCTCACCCTCCCTCTGATGTCTGTGACAGCTAAAATAAAGCCGTTAAAGCCTCCCTGAAATAATTAGTAATTAAAAATAAAAAAGTGGGTTGTTTTGTATTTATTTGGCATCTTTCCTCAGGCTGGGAGAGGAGGCTGGCGTTTGTTGGTGTCAGGGGTGATGTGTCTTTCACACGACTCAGCGAATGTGTTTGAAGTGTGGTTAAAGACAGGATTTCTTCGTGGACATATCAGGTTAAACAAATGCCTCCACTTCCACACCCTGCTCGGAGGGAAAACTTGCCGGGCTTTCCTCTCCTCAGGAAGTTTGAAGACATGCCTAAATTCTGCTTCTCTGTGACGTGTGATACTGCAAGTCTTCATCGGGGGCTTGTTTAATCTTGTCAGCGAAGGACTCTTCCTCCTCCCTGCCTCCCTCACTCCTTCCTGTATCTGAAACCTCTTTTGCAAAGACGGCTCAACGGGAGAGCGTCTCACACAACGCTGAAATCCCCACCAGTTGTTCGCCTTTCACCCGCAATTGACTTTGTGAACACCTGCAATGTCTTCGATAAGTAGCTCGTCTTATCTCCTTTGGGAGAGCAGACCCCCATTATCGCGGGTTCGGGGGCAGATACCCCCGTTGTGCCGCGGGCCGCAAATGATAATCCACGCTGCCACACTGCTGAAATCCTGGTAAAGTGATCCTAAATTGACAAAACCCTTGGATCCTCTGGACTAGGTTAAGCCTCATCTATTAGTGCTACAGTAGCTCGGGATAAAGGTTCGTCAGCCTTGTGCCACTCCTGAGAACGTCATCAGCAACACCGTCCTTTTGGTTATCTTCCTCTTTTAATCCCCGCAGACACAGCAATGCAAGAGGGGCACAGAGTTCACCAGCCCTCTCTCTGTAAAGTCCTTAGGTAATTTCTTCATAAAGTCATGTGCCTGGGTCTGTGAAAACACTGCATCCAGCCGTAATATCGGAGCAGACAGCATTAAGCTTATGTGCAGAGTGCTGCGACTTGTTATTTCACTGGCCCAGAGTCCGTGAGCACAGTAATTGATTGGCATGATGGAATTAAGGGGAGACTTGCCATGCTGAAGGGAGAGCTGGCACGGGACTGATACATTAAATATCTGGCACAGCTCAGCCAGCCAGGCATCTGATTATGATTTCAAAGTACTCGGACCTGGACTTGATTAAAAACCACGTAGCCTAGATGAAGGGCCTGCGAAGCCCCCATAGGCATACACAGAGATGCCATTAAGGGGGGCCACAGGGAGTAACAGCAGCCCTGGATGAAGTCATGGCATGCCAGCCTAATTACAGGTCCATCTAAGGCAGCTCGGTTTCATCCAGCCAGTCAAATGTTGTCTCGGAGAAGGTCAGGGAGCTACAGGGTTGTACAACTTTCTCACAGAGGTCCACCCTCTTCTGCAGGACCTCTTAGGGAATTATGGCAAATTCAACAGTGGAAAACAGGGAGGAAAAGGCAGGAAAGTCTCGACCTCCTGGAGGAGTTTACTTGCTGCCTTCCTTACTGAGTTGTAACAAGCCGCAAGAGCCAAGTTAATAACCCCTATTCCCCCTCCCTTCCATCTCTCCATCCCTCGTTCCCATCATGTCTCCTCACACACCCCTCCCTCTTCCTCCCTCCCAGTCTCCTCAGGCCTAAGGGAGGCGATTGCGATTAATATCTGCCTAACTTGTTACCTAATTCATTATGGAATAGCAGTTAATTTGATTTGATATTATTTTAATAAAATTCTGTAATATATTAGATTGTTTCAGGCTATCAAAATCATTTTCCAATTATTACGGTTACTCAAGCAAGTCCAGCTCTTTCCCCCCTTTGTGGCAAACTGCAGTTGGTCTGACTGTGAATACATTAGCTGCTACAACTCCATCTCGCCAATTGAAGGGAGACTTCAATATACGTGTATGCATGATTACACCCCAAATGTTATTAGTGCTATAGATCCACATGGCCACAATAGATTGGAGTGTGACTGGCTCAGCGAGGTGCCTTAAATGTGTCTGATTGAGCCCTCATAAGGAGGAATAAATAAAATAAACCCAGAGATCTGATCCCTCTCTGAGCTAACGGCCACGTGCCAGTGTCTTGGCTCTCTGTTAATTAGTAACACGCTTCAGCAACCCTGCCCTTTGTGAGGCATCAAGGCACAGTGGGCCTCAGCTCAGATGGACGTGATCTAAGCACCACCACCACCACCACCACCACCCTGCCCCCACCACCCCAATATATACACATGCACACCTCGCTGCCCCCCCACCAGCCTTTGAAAGCTATTGTAGAACAGAGAGATACAGACTCGTCGTCACATCTCGGATCCCCTGCCCACAGCTTCAAGGAGAGGCTTTTAAAGTGGAACAACACCTTATAAATCACAGAGTTATGGTCTGCTGTTTGTAAGCTGCTCATTTCCTCTACCTGTAACCTCACTCCTCCCTCCTATGCTCTCAAACTCTATCCTTACTTCAGCATGGAGTGATCCAAACTGGGGCAGAGGGAAATATTTTCCTCTGAACAGGATCCTTAGGTTAGGGTTAGCATGTGACTCTGTTTTGTCATACTCAATAACCAGTAACCAGCCAGTAACCAGCCTGTAGAAGAAGAATAACATTTTAAGGACTTGGACACAAACATTGAACAGACTCTCATGTTTAATGAGAACTCAGGGAGCATTTTTAAAGACCCCTGTGATGAAAATCAAGTGTTTAACCTTGTTAACATCCATATGATGTTTTTTATACAATACAAGACATGATGAGTGAAATAATCATCAACACCATGAATGAGTGTTTCCACCTTGAACTGCAATGAACCAATGACAGTTTCATAAAAACCGATTCAGACAGCCAGGATGTCATACGTCACAAACCTCAGGAACCAATCCTGTCAACTTGTGGGGACAGGGGGCGGGGCTAAATACACCTGAAACCTTGTCAGTACAGAGAGAGAGAGAGTTAGCATTAGCACAACCTAGCGGTGTCAGCCACTGCTAGCTACAAGCTAACAAGCATCATAAACAAAAGATGCTAACTGTGCTAACCGTTCTGATCTGTCTGCTAGTCTCTGATTCTGGTCTCAACAGACTCCTCATCTGAGTCTGGGTCTGACTGAGGCTCAAACATGTGGCTGAGTCTCTCTGATGTTTCCTCCTCTAACCATCTTGATACTCTCTGCTCTTTCACCTGTCCACCTGGAGCAAGCAGGTGGTGGACAGGGCTCAAGGCCTGATCCTGATATGATGAGTCAGTGGTGCTGATCACCGTGGCAACAGTCAACAATGTGTTACAGTAGTTTAAGTTGCACATTTAATCTTTTTGACCCCACTCTGTGAAGACTTGCACTCTCTCAGGCGCGATGCTGTACAAGTTTTAGATTGACAACTTGTTCATTGGAAACCTAGATAAGAATAACGAACATTCAATAGGTGTATAGATTCTAAAAACAACAACACAACACAAATAGCTGTATCCAGAACTCCAAATGTGGCCTCTCTCTTTAGGTTGGCACTGATGAAGGTCCTCACAAGAGCATTAATGTCCAGACTATCACCATGAACATGCATAAGAGCAAGATGGGTCAGTCTTTTTTGTCTTGTTGTGTGTAACCACATCTTCAGACAGCGCAGAGTGGAAAATGTTCTCTCCAATGAAGCATTTGAAATGGGGAGGCATAGGTACAGTTTAATGAGGTTTTCTGCTTCTTTGAAAATAGCCCTTGTTTATGGGTGGAGTTTTAACATATTTGTGGCTGTCTTTTATTGAGTTCCAGGGAGAATTGCCGAAGACATCTCTGATCATTTTCAGCTGGATATCCAGTCGGGTTATGTCAAAATGCAAGGGAAAGTGATGGGAATCTACATTCACTGAGTTCCTTGTTGGTTGCCTTAACAGCCACTTGCTCTCTGAGAGCTGCTGTTTTCATTCCATCTTGGTCGAATCTCCTCTTAAGTTCCTCTGTAACCAAGTCCACTGCTTCAAAAAACTCACCACCATGAGTGTTGCGCTTCTACCTCTGGCTCTGTTGTGTGATGATAATAGACTGGGGTCTTGGTCACCTTGTGTAACTCAGCAGAATCACCTGGCATTTTCAGTCCTGCTGTGGATAGCAAGTGCAATTCAGTACATTCAAGGGCTCACATTCAGACTCACACGGCTCGAAAAGTGCTTCACAACACAGGAGGCCAAATCAGAGTGAATCTTCAGGTGCTTGTCTACATATCGCAGTGTTAATGAAAATTGTTCCATTGTACTGGTGTCCATGTTACCATCGTCTGTGAGTCCACAGTATGGACTATTTATGGAACGGGATACAATTCCACTGTGAATTGCACATGCGTACTGTTTAATAACTTCATTCTGAATTGTATCCGAGAGCCAGTTATCTCTCCTAAGAATCCATTCTGTCTGTTCTCTCTTTTGGGAGGTTGTATGTACATTCCGGCATAAGTTCATACAAAATACAATCACGGCTGTTGTCACCCCGAAAAAGCCAACCCTTTCTTGCCCAGAAAGAGCACTGACCTCGACATTAGTTCCAGAACATTGCTGCATTCTTTGCTGTGTTCTGAGCTTGTTGGGCAGCGTCACATAAAAGTATTCTTTAGAGCAGAGATTTTCTGAATGGCATCAATGTGAAGCCTCCTTTAACAAAGCTGTTGTCTGACCTCATACTGTCTTCATTAATTAGACCTTTCTCCTCCACTTTGACACAGCTAAAACAGACAACGCGATCACCATCTATATAATACAGCCATCTGCTGAAGCATCTATTTGTTGAGCCAGCTTGCATTGAATGAACGACAAAGCTTCTTTTTGCCAAATGACCTTCCAGGAAAACTGACGCTGCTTGGTTGTTGTGGTGCCACTGGAGCATTAGCATTTTGACTGGTGATATTAGCTTGAACTGCGGGAGCACAACATCTGTCAGTGTTGCTGCCCATCATCCAACTCTGGGGAGGGTGCGTTGGTTGTTTTGGAGGTGGTGGGACCGGGCGGTGAGTTTGCCTACAATACCTTGCTGAATTTTCTTTTTTTTTTGTTGAGGCTTCCCAAAAAAATCAATGCTACGTTTCTGTGCCCTTTCCACAGGTTGTCAGTTAGCTACTTCTGTGATATGGTCAGTAAGGGCATGTGACTGATATGACATAAATATTGTTGTCATTTTTGCTTATTTTTGAGTCATTAGTGTTTCCAATTAATGTTCATGAATTTTCATTAATATAAAAAAAATATATTATATTTACTTATTTTTGGCAAATTTTGAGTGCTGCAGCACCCTCAGCAACCCTATTTCCAGCGGTTATGCTGCTATTCACAGTGTTGGGTCTGAGCTCTACCTCATAAGCTGGACATCAAATATGTTGGATTTCGGTTGTCTATCAATTTATTGGCTATCATAAATTAAGAAAATATTAATATTAAAAATATTAATATTAAATAATAACTTTAAAATTAATTAAAGTCCTCGGGGCACCAGCCTAAACTAATAGGCAAAATAGCCAATATGGTTTTAGTCTCAATTTATTACCATTAATCTGGAACTCTGATTAACAATTAGCTTACTAACTATAACCAAATTACCAAATCAACAGTAAGTTAAAGTTGAAGGATTGGAATTCTACAAAGTAGAGGTTGGCAATATTCACGCTTGTGCAACATTAAACACACCAGTAGTTATACTTAAAGGCATTTATTTACAATGGAGCAGAGTAAAACACAATGTCTGATCTAGTATATACAGGTGTGTGTATGTGTGTGTGTAGGGGTATGTGTGTGTGTCTGTGGGGACACAAACAAAGGCAAAATGGCCGATTCAAAATGGTCACTGTGACCACATGACCTGAACAAAGAAGACTACACAAGATGGCGGTAAACAAAGAAACTACTCAAAATGGCCGCTGAGACCACCTGGGGTGTGTGAGAGGGAAGGTGTGAGTTTCTTTGTTAGCCTAGCTCATGTAATCTAAAGGTACCAGGTTAGAGGGAGGAGGTTAGCTTCTTGCAGGTTCTAGAACTGAGACGTACTACTATGTGTGTGAACATACGAGTACCCGACTAACTGTATGACTGACCACAACCTAAGCAAACATTACAACAACAAGACATCAATCAACAAGTACATTAACAAAGTTAAGACTTCTGCTGCTTAGCTATGCTGTGCTGTGCTATGCTGTGCTGGGAAAGGTTAGGCCCAGTCAGTTAACGTTACCCAGTCCTTGGAACAAACAAAGAGGTCCTTTCCAGTGTTGTTGTTAAGTCCAGTGAGTTGGGAGGCTTCCTGGTGGAGTAAAGTCCTGTCTGGCTGTGTTGCTTTGCAGTTATCTCCTTTGTTCTCCTCAAGAGTTAGCTGTTCCCTGCTAACTCTGCTGTGACTCCTGTTGCTCGGAAAATCAGCTAGCCTTGTGTCGTAGCTGCTGTTTCTGAAGAGAACTTGGTTTACTCACAGTTAATCCGAAGCAGGTCGCTGCTGTTGAGGAGAAGAGTGTTTGCAGGCTGCTGTGAGCAGGCCGGCGAGAGAGCTGGTCTCTCAGGTAGCAAGGTTGAACTGGGCTGGGGCCTTGTTGCCCTTTGAAGAGCCGAGAGGAGAGAGAGCAGGAGCTGCTCTCCAGAGCAAGCCAAGAAGAGAAGAGAGAGAGAAGAGGGACAAGAGATCTGGTTTTGTTTGGTGACACCCTTGGGGGTCACATGTCACACGCTGAACCACACTGGCTGGCCAGTCAGGTCCGTGGGGGGAAGGGTCGTCCCCAGGTGTGAACAGTGAGGAACTGTGAAGTGTGAGTTCCTTTGTCCAGTGGAGCAAAGAAACATCTGGTCCCTTGAATGATGAGACCCAACAACAGGAAGGCTGAACACATAGCTGCTTATACCTCAAATACAGTAGACTCAGAGATTGAACAGCTTCCGTCTGGCCGTCATTATAAGGCCCCAAGGGGCCAGCCGGAGCATATACAAGAAGTCTTTTATTCCCTATGTCATACAGGCAGTGAACACAACATGATTGCATCAGAGTACACTAATTACTTGCCTTATTCAACCCATTATTTAACCTGTCTGCTGCTACCTGCTCATTTGCACTATTGTATTTTGTACATGTTGTATGTTTTTAATGGTGTGTGGTTTTATGAGGATTGTTTGTATTTTTACTGTACTTTGGGAGAAGCCAAAGACTAATTTCCACCAATGTCCACAAGAAAGTCAATCAATGAATCAACAGCTCAATGAATGAATGAATCAACCACTTGACTTTTAATGTTTTAAAACTGTGGCAGCTTTATGATGGAATTCTTCAGACTCTCACTGATACATTTTCATTCATTGTTTACTGTATATGCTTCACCAGTATGAGTTCACTCTATATGTGGTATATGTATATGGTTGCCTTAATTCCTGACCATGGTTATTCTACACAAAGCTGCTGTTAAAAATGTTCAGTTAAGTCCACTTGCAGATCATTTCCTTGTACAGTCAATGGATGAAAGTTTTCTTGGGACATGCCTCCACATCACTAATTATGGGTCACACACTCAGGTGGTGTAACAGTGGAGCCCGGGTGGAAATGGTTGACTTTTTATTTGACCACAGACGAGTTTTCTGTCCCACCTCCTTGTCCAGCAGCTGTCATGTCTGCACCAGCAGGCGCCCCAGGCCGGTTTCACAAGTTACACCTCCAAGTTTATAACTCAGTTATGACATACCGATCTCTCGTCAGTGTATGCAATAGCTACCGTCTTAAGCGTCCTCTCTCTTTTTTCCTTCCATACCATGACAATGGAGTTCAGTTTTTTAACGTCCCACTTTTTATCTCTTATTGCATTCACATAACCGCCCCCTTCTTTTCTCTCCCTGCAGTCACAGCGTTATCATGATTTATAGAAGAGTCCATTTTGTTTTCAGTTCCAAGACGCTCAAATCAAAGTACCATTGCAGTACTTTATCTTGTTTTATTGGAAGCCACTGCATACTCCCATCCTGGTCAGTTAAATGTATTTAAGTGTATATTTAGATAAAAATAGTCTCTGTCTGAGCCGCAGATTTCATTGTTTTCCGTGTCAGTGATGAATCTCTCTTTTTTGATAGTTACTCGCAAAGAGAAGAAAAATGCAGGCTTGGCTGCACTGTTATGTCCCCTGAAGAAAAAAAAGGAGAGAGAAGACACTGAGGGTAAGAAAGAGGGACCGGCTCAAAGCAATCTGATTACTCTACCTTGCTTTCAAAGTATACCATCTGCAGCACATTCACCATTGTGGTTTGACATTTAATTAACATGTCAAAAATATTTTGGTCATTATTTCAAGTTTTCCCCGTCGGGTATTTGCCCACAAGCCTGGAATGTTCCCATCAATTACTGCCACTCCCTCCTCTCCTCCGCTGGCTGTGAGGACACGAGGAGAGGTCACTGGAAAACTTGTCTTGCAGACTTGAAGTGCATTATAAAACACGCCGTTCAAGGGGTTTATATGCAAAGCGAGGTGATGACAAGGCATGCTGATGTTGACTCGGCGAGCGTTTCCGAATAACACTCACTTCCTGCACACCCAACTCAGCAGTCTCAATGAGCTTCCATGTTCTGCAGCAGTCAGAGGCAGAGAGCGAAAAACACACACAAGACACAGAAAACATGAAAACCCACCTTTGTCTAAATCAGGTAACAATACCTTGCTGTCTGTCAGGCAGACACAAAAGCCTTTTAGATGCACCCTGCTGTTTCTATGATTCTCAGAGAAAGCATCTGTACGGGTGCGTGACGTCCCATGATTTATGCTGTGAGGACACAGTATAATAGAACAATGGCCAGAGTCCTTCCACAGAACAAAGAGGGGAAGCAGGAAAGCCGCTGAAAGGCGAGATGCTGTCACTTATTGCAGGTAATATGAATGGAGACAGGCCAAATTTGATTTCCAGGGTACAATACGTCTGTGAGGCGTTCGCTGGTCATCATCACACAGCTGTGATTAAGGGCCACAAACAGCTCACAGGCAAGGAGAGGAATGGAAGGGAAGTATATTTTTCATCCATGCATGTTGTAATACTGATCCCACTTTATTCCCAAATGCTTCAGTGTGTCTGATGTAGCAAACAGGAAGTGGAAATCGTATCTCCTGCTGCCTGTTTTGTGTTTACAGTGGAGAATGTGATCTAATGTGAAACAACACATTTTCAACACAGACACACACATTGCTCATGCAAAACACACAAGAGGAGCAGCGCTGTTGTTTTTGAATGCAGCCCGCTTCTTTGGTCACCACAACTTTTGGGTTTAACCTCCATCTGACTTCGACGCACGTCTTTTTAACTGCTCTCTACTGAGGCGACCAGGGGCAGTGTGTGTGCTTCCTCGCCTTAAAACCTTCTCTCTTATGTTCGGGGAGATTGAAAGTGTCCAGCGTATTATTCAAATGACACGCTGCCTCACCGGGTGCCTCTTTTCTCTCTCCTCTATCTCCTTCCCTCCACCGCCTCCTCCTCTTTCTCCCCCCTCACTCCTCACATTATTTTTGAAGACAACTGCAGGCTAGAGGATAAGAATCCCGGTTGCGGTGCTTGCCGGCACTTCCTCCTCGGCCCTGATTTGAATAAAGAGCTTTGAAATTAAGTGGACAGGCCCCGTCAGAAAAGCAGCGGTGCGCCTTTAAGAAAGCCACTGTGCCTGGGTAAATTATTTTGATTGACGGTACCAGGAAATTTTTTGCGAGTTGGTTGATTTAATTGCAAGTGCCATGGGGCATCTTCAGGGGCCAGGTACTGACGCTCCTCGCCGCTGCCCGTTTGATCTCCTCTAGCCGTCTCCCGGTGGTACCGGCCGCCTGGGCACCGAGGGCCAGAGGGCAGACGAACAAAGGCAACTCAGTGTCTGTGAGTCTCTCTCCTCTTCACCTCCTCTGAAAGAGGGAAAAAAAACAAAGCTGTGGAATGGGCAGCCAAAAGTGTGAAAATGGATTTCCAAGCTCATTTGATGTTAAGTCTTTAGTGTCAAGAGTGGTATTTTCATTGATAAAGAGAAAAGAGAGCGAGGGTGAGGTGGAGATGGAGGGGTGGAGGAGAAAGAAGGGAGGGAGAGCATCTCCTGACAAACAGCGTATTTTTTATTTCCTGGATGGAGGAGAGGTGTGGACTGGGTTTCAAATGGGAGGGAGGATTAGGGAGAGGGGGCTTAATGAGAAAAGGATCCCTAGTCAACGGACAGGCCCTGTCAAAAAGAAGAAGCCAATACTCACTCACAAAAGCCAAGCCAAGACCCAGTCTGCAAACACACACACACACACACACACACACACACACACACAGACCCAACCGTTTTCTTTAAATCCCATCAACCAAAGCCCGGCACCACCCTATATAACCTATACTACTATCTCCACCAGCTGTCTGTCTCACACTCGCTCCCTCTCAGCAGAATAAACCAGCTGGAGAACCAGTTGTCCTTATCAGTCCCAGTTCTCGATATGAACTGAACAAAGTAGCTCGGCTGTAGCGCTCACGTCAAGCCTTGGGTCCAGATGCCTCTGGTCTCACACACAATCCTGTTGTGTCTCCGTCTCTGCTGCTGCCGCTCGTCGGCTGATTTATTGCTTAAGATCTGCTCATTTACATACATATAACATTAGCTGAGCCATATTTTCTCCATCTGCTGTATACTAAAACAATGCTGAAACGCAATTACAAAGCATTTAGTATAGACCGCTAGCCAACCGGCACTAAGATGTTCGTGACCTCAGCACAGTGATGTTTCAGAGGGTGTGAGCTTCTTTCTAATAAGGGATTAAAGAAGTAATGCACCTCATGTCCCTGAATGCATCCTCTCTTTAGCAACAGTTGGCCTCTATATACAAGTAAATCTGGCACCACTTTCTAATACTTGTTATTATTAAGGGTTCATAAACTGTAACTAATCACTTATTAATGGAAAAGAAATATTTTACTAAAGCTTTATACATGATAGTTTGGTTGCCAGCTTCTGGCTTCTGACCAAACTCTATTTATTATTTTATATGTATATACATATATATATATATATATATATATATATATATATTAGCAAATAAGTACACATTTCAACTGTTATTTGTCTACATTACACCTTTTCATGAAGAATCCAAATCAGTTAATGAATGACTGATAACAGTACAACATATAAGTATACACAGTGACATATAATGAATCACATTAACAGATCTTACTGCAGATAAGAAGCATTTATTAACTGACGATACAACTGAAAATAATTTAAAACCGGGTTCACAATGACATTAGTCTCAGGGTTATGATAGCGGTCTTGGACAGTAAGCAATGTGTTTATGCATGTAAACAGAATAGAATAGAATGTGAATGTGTGAATGTGAATTTTGAAAAAACACCTCAAATGTCGCCAAAAATTGTAGGTTTTTCAGAACATTCAACAAAGCAATATTTGGCAAAATTGAAATGGAAACAGCTTTTTTTGGGATTAAGTCACATGACATGACGCATGATATCCAGATATTCTCGGTTGGGACTGGCTTTCCGGGGCATGACACAGCAGACGCCATGCTGCGTTCCATAACAGATCCACAGGACTTTGGTAAAATGGTATGATTGTATGACCTCAGAGAAATCTGTGGTACGCGGCTACTGTCAGGTATAAGAGGTTTGGAATTCCATCATTATGTGCACCAGATGCACGTAATGATGGAATTCATGCATCGTCTATGATGAAATACCACAATGTCTCTGTGGTGGATGCAGTTGAAATCACCGTCCTAACACTCATCAGATGCAGGAAAATCCCTCACCATGTTTATTGGGAAATGATTTATTCTCATAACATCACTCAGAGGAAACACAGAACTTTCCCTGTTGTGTTTTGTCGACTTTTCGTGAAATAAAAAAAAAGAAAATGCTTCTATGTTGCGTAAAACCTTTTTTCATTAAGTCCAGTAACAGTATGAGTACTCAATCAGTTAAGCAAAAAAACAAGACAAATGATGTTATACTGCTCTCATCTTAGGTAGCATGAAACATTGAGTTAAACTCATTCCTCCAATGAACATACCGTGTGTTGTGCTTGGCAGGATTTTTAATGGAGAAAAGATAAAACCTAAACAAAACAAATTACACAGGTAAGTATTACAATGAAATAAACAAACTAACCCTAATCATAACCCATAAAATCAGGCAATTAACATCAAACATAAGTATAGATTTATTCCCTGGGTTTCCTAACAAAAGTGCACCCACTGGCAAAGCCACACCAAGAGAACAGAAGATGTGCAGATGAGGACCGCCAGCCTCCCCACATGCGACCCCACCAACAAAACAAAATGGCCACACCTTCAAAATAAAACATCTTTTAACTAAGTCTTTCTTACTCTGTAACATTACAGATAGAATGATCTACACACTGAAATTAAACTCGAGATCACAGTGTCTGACATGTTGCGAAAAAACCTGAATGTACCACTGACACCAGAGACACATTCCACTGATTTCAAATGTTCTTCGTAGATGACAGACTGAGGCTGACAAACAGTGTAAACATGCATCGATACAATTTAGGAGAGCCACTATCAGAAACCCAGACTCTGCTGAAACAAAGAGATTTCAGATGTTGCCATTTTAATTAAGATTCTGGATACTAGTGTAAACATATTCTTTTATATGCATTTATATTCCAAGTCAGAATTCATTCATAGTCCATTATATACTGTTTGTTCACTGCAGAAAAAAAATAGCATGTAATCAGCATTATGTCTGACATTTACTGACATACAGCTGTGTAGCTGGAAGCAGTGTTAGGATGGACAGCGGCCCTGTTGTGACCAGGATCCTCACCACTGCTGGAAACACTTCCTCGGTTGTTTCAGTGCGTCTTTACGGCGGCTCTGTATGGAGGCGTGGGCTTGGACGCTCAATATATTCTAATCTACTTGTTGATAAAGAGGAGATTTTCCATTGACACTCTGAGGCGGCGGCTTGTATGGAGACATTCCAAAACACAGAGCTAGCTATACCTATGATTACGATGCTTATACATAGCTAACAATGAGATGGAGCTGCATGTGGTTGATAGAGAGAAAACACAGTGTTTATGAAAATCTCACATTCCAGTGGAAGAGAATAATTTCATTTGCAAAGAAAAGAGCCTGAATCGTCCCCAAATGAAGACCCCTGAGGGCTTCTTCTACAGTACAATAGACCTTTAATCCAATGAGACTCTCTCACACACACACACACACACACACACACACACACACACACACACACACACACACACACACACACACACACACATACACACATACACACATACATATCTTCGCCACCTTTCACTTGTTCTGTAACTTACTATATACTCTACGCTCTTTGTCTATATTGCATCCTGTGATGTTTTCTTTCCTTTTTTCCTTTTAAAAAATCACAGACATAATTTGCCAATATTAAAAACTCAAGTCTAAAAATGTTGTTTTCTTGCATCTTTTTTTTTTTTTGTTTTGCCTGAGCCAACAGAAAAAAAGAAACAATAAAAGAAAAAGGAGCTGGGGACACCTCTGTTTAAGAGGCTTCCCTTCATTCCATGGCATTAATTGCTTTCTTTCAATTACATACTTGGACAAAAAACAGTTGCTTCTCCTCGAAATAAAAAAGTGAAATGACCTTCATCAAAAGACAGTGGTAAAGACAAAAGAACACAGTTATAAGAGAAAACAAAAACAGAATGCTTCAGTATAAACCCTCACAGAGACCGTGGGTCATACAGACGTTCCAGGGGATGGGTCTCACTGCTACTATTAACAATATACAGGACAGCCCCAAAATACATAGTAGAATAATATAATAACTATATACATAATGCATTTACTGATGGACTTGAAGTAGCCGAGACCTGGGACCTTTTCATCCACTTTGTGGCCTTGACAGAAACAGACTTTCACCTTCATGAGTCAGATGACAAGGTCACATTTATATGGTATCTGTTAAACGTGAAGCTACAGCCAGAAGCTACTTAGCTCATCTTAGCATAAAAACTGAAGCAGTGCTCATTAATTAAGGGTCCCATATTGTATAAATGTCCATGTGTTTGATTATAAAGCAGGTCTGGGTTCTATATTAATACTGTGAAAGTATCAAAGCCTCAGTCCACAGAGAAATGCACACAGCCTGTATTCAGAAACTGAGCCTCAAAACCAGCCGTCAGGACTTCTGGAACTTTGTGATGTCACAACAAAGCAGTCACCACCCTCAACCATGCCCCAAGCCCCGCCCACATGGACCCACCATCCAGTCTTGTACGATCTGAACAGACAGATGTACAGTGGTGCTGATCTTCTCTCATCTGTCCACAACAGCTCTTTACATTTACTGTTTTTGTGTCTCTTGTCACTTTCTGTGCCAATCTCTCTCTCTGGCATAGTCTCTCTATGTTTCTGTGATTGGTTGTTAGTGTGTCCTCAATCAATCTAACTTAAAATATACTGAAATTATAATTTTTCTTCTTGAGGAAATGTTTTTATTTTGGTGATTATTATTTACAATGCCCATCCCTAATCATAACATATACACCACGGGCAATAAAATAATTAGCAGTATGATGTTCATATTGTAGTGTGACTCAGGGTGACAGGAGCTTCATCCACCCGCCTGGTGTGACTAGGAACAAAGTTCTCCACCTGCTCCTGTGCATTTTATATTCACACGTATGTATAGAGACAACATCTTCTGTAAAATGATACTAGTTATCATGTAAAATACACTATTTTCCCAGGATGGGAACCCTTGGATGGGCTCCTGGAAGTCTGACATTTTCAGGGAAAGATTTCAGATTTAGATGTAGATTTATGCATTGTCTTTAAAATGAATTCTTTGCAATGGTGTGCTTGTTAAAGGGCTTGCTTGTATTTGAAGTCTCTCCCCACTCTCCCTCTCAAACATCCTTTTTTTTTCTCCCTCTATGAATCGAAGCAGCGTCCCACTCCCACTTAATTGACTTTGCATAAAGAGGCCTCTCTAAACTGGGATAATAATGTCAAGATAAACCTCTAAACTTTGCATAGGGAAATCAAGTACACATTGCAGACTGGTACATGATACACAATGCAAACTCTATCCTCCGCAGGCCAACGTGTGTGTGTTTTGTGGATATTGCATTTAAATGGCTACAGGGTGGGGGGACACTCAAAAAGAACAGAAATTATTGCAATTAACAGTCTGGATTGGACAATAAAAAATAAATACTGTCAGCCTTATGCCATGCAGTTAGTATTAAGGGGTACTTTAGTGACTTAGTATATTGCAGACAGATTAAAAGCAGAGCAGAGGCCAAGATAGTCTGACCCTAATTTCCTAGTAGTTCAAACACTGGATCCTACTTTTCCCATAATGCAATGACATCCATGCCTTTCAAACTCTGCATGTTCTGTTTGTCTCACACAATTTCTGTTATTAATTTGTAGTTTCCAGTTCCAGATAACCCATTATGACATCATCAAAGCAATGGCTCACATGTTCCATGCTAACCACTTAGCATACAGGTCCATACTGGGAGACACTACAGACTCTGTGTTTATTCTTGTGCTGAATGAGAGGAGGCCTGCTTCAGGGGTAGACATTATTCAACAACAATGATATGTCCATGAGTGAAAGCTGTACATATTTAAAAAACCTTATGTTTCTAAATTTGGAAAAGAAAATAATGTGATGCAAACATTTTTGTGGGTCATGAAATACAGTGGATTTGGATTTGACTCATGTTTGGTTTGAAGAACTGTTCATGCTGTGTTGCCACAATGAAAATGGTTTTCCATAGGTCAGAATGATAAAAGGCATTCTTTACTTTCATGATGTGTTGGAGTGTGCTGGTGTACCTCTAACAAAGCTCTGCTAATTTCCGTGACAAATACATTACATTCTCTCCTTGGCTGCTTCACAATAAAAGTTTTCAGTAACCTCAAGGAAAGTTTGGCTTTTTTTCATATCCCTGGTCATCAGTCTTATTTAGCATAATCAAACGTATTTGGAAGAGAAAACCCATACGCAAATGTAATATATTTACATACGTTGAATTTCCATATATAAAATATATTTACTTAGAAAATAAAAGCACTTAAAGTAAGTAAAAATTATAAATGAAACCTATTACAAATCCAAACAATTTCATATATTGACATGTATGTCTAGCCAATACTAATATGTGTGTTTATGTCCTGTATGCTCATGTTGTAGACATATGTTACATAAACATAAATCCATCCTAAAGTCTGTCAATATATGTTGATATTATAAACAGTAGGATCCAAAAGTCTGAGACCACTTTCCCAGAATGTGAAAAGACATAAAAATTAATGAGAAATTTGTAAGAAAAATAAAATATAAACATATAGAATTTTTATATGTATGTTGATTTATAAATTTGCATATATAAATTAAATATTTATACACACCATACCATTAAATAATTCATCATATAGACATTTTTAATATATGTTCATATACAAATTTTACTATGGATATTTCATATATTTTATAAACTTCATATTTCCAGAGGATGTTTTTATGTGACAATAATGTATGTCCTTATAAGGACACATATTTCATATATTATGTTTCTGTATGGGAACAGATGAGAACAGACAAATTAATTTTCCAAGCTGTCAATGTCCATCAGTTTACAGACCAACTTCCTGGTTCCCCTGGCCTGCTGCATTTATATTCTTTTTAATGAGGGTTATATAAGTTGGCATTAAAGCATGGATATAGGCCTTTGGTCAGACTGCCCCAGGTGGGAAAGGTGTGATGTTCTGTAATCTCTCTTGATGTTGGATTAAACATAGTCCAGTATGTTTCTCCCTCCCCATGTTACATGTTGCTCAAACACAGTCTTTAGGTTAATGTGTTTGAAGACCCCCTCCAGATGAGCAGTCTGTTGTTTGCTCATGGCAGTTAGCAGATAGCTACAATTGCTACTTTAATGTTAGCATTTTGTGGGATGTAAACAGCCGTAACAATAACAACAGAGCGCTCTGGAGCTAGGTAGAGGGGCCAGCACTCCTGTGCCAAAAACTCTAATTCAGTGATGGCTGTGTTTGTCCACCAGTTATTATGTGTGTATATACATAGTCCACTTTCGCAGCATTGAAGAGGCTGCAGGGCCGACATCACAGCAAGGCTAAAGAAGGCTCCTCACAAACCACCCTCCTTAGCCTTGCCATGATGCCAGCCCTGCAACCTCGATTCTGCTTCCTCTCTCTCTCTCTCTGACGCCTTCCATTTGGTGGGGCTAGCCACCGGTGCTCTGCCTGTCTCCACTGTGATCTGATGAGAGTGTTGAAAAACACTTAGCTTTTGATGACTGTATTAAGTGACCAAGGCAAAAGAATAGGGCTCGTAACATAAAGAAAAGGTACCAGTTCAGGAAGTAGTTTCAGGGAATAGCTTCATCCGTGTCGTCTAATGCCGCATGTCAGTGCTGCAACATCAACACAGGAGCAAAAGCAAAGCTTCATCTGCTGTCTAACCCATGCCGCTCCTCTAATTCCCAACAAGCCGATTTCCACCCAAGATTATTTAACCGAGGACCTGCATTGTTTATTTTGTTATATAAATCAATAATCTTTTTTCCCCTCCTCTACTCCCCAGATTTTGCTAATCTGCCTAATTACAAATTAGCATTATTCACATAGAAGACCCAGATTTCCAAATTAAGACCCTGGCTTCCAGGGGACACTGGATGAGCTGGTTTTGGCTGATGATGTTTCTCCAGAGCAGCCAGTCAGACACAGAGGAGCACCCTCTCCTCTCACTGCCATGTGTCCACAGCTCAGGATAATTCTGTACCTGAAAAGACTGAGCGGTGTTTCATTTGATCTGCTGACATTAATAGAGAATTTGTGTTCAAATTGTTTTATGTATTTGTGTAACTCCTGTTTGCTTTGGCTTTGGTAATGTGTCACAAAACTCCCATCAGCCCTTGCAATCAGCCATCAGAAGTCTATAGTTCTCATATTACTACAGTCAATCACAAGTATTCGCAGTAAATAGCAGCATCCTTTCAGCCACAAGTAACTGTTTTAATGTGAAAGGCTGACTGTCATGGCTGCCATTAGCTTGTTTTACACTGATAAACCCCTGCCTAAAACCAGTGATTGGACAGTTGATTCTCATTGTGCCATCAATGATGCGTCTTCCTCTTGAAAAGAAAAAGCTCACACCTCCACATGAAAACTGATGACATTGCTTTGACTAAAATTTTGGCAGGTGCATGCTCCCTCTTCTGAACAACAGTGAGATGTCATACACCTCTTCTCTTTGTTTTCTGCATTGTGATTTGATTTTAATGAGACATGGAGAATTCATGAAACAATGAAAAACTGTTCAGTTATTAAAACATGTTTTTCATTTCATTATGACAATAAATGCTTAACAATCACTCACTCACACACACACACGTACTCACACACACACACTCACACACACACACACACACACACACACACACACACACACACACACACACATCTTCCATTTTCATGTCACCTTTAGAACCGTATTTCCCAAAATGTTGACACTATTCCTTTAAAGGAGCTATTTCATAAGTTGTGCTATTGATACATAGCTAACATTAGCATTGCCAGCTGTTTACTGACCAGGCTTGCCAAGACCTTCAGCATTTATAGTACAATAGGTTTTAATACATACTCTGAACAGCTACTTCTTCAGGTGAGATGTCCCGGATACACTGAATCACTATTGGAAAGTGATGAGACACTCCAGCTGGATCGAGGCTAGCTGGTTAGCATTCTAACTTCAGTAGAAGAAAAGAAGTGATAGAAATAGAAGAAAAACAATAGGGTTGTTCTCCACAGCTGGAGACAGCTGTTGGTCAGTAAAGAAATTAAGTTTGATGCTGAACTCACAACGTTTCTTCTAGACTTGTAAGTGAACAGCTGTTAATGTTAATGTTAGCTATGTAGCAATAGCAAAACTTACAAATAATTCCTTGAAGGTGAATCCAGCAATATTTCTTCAACTAACCACCAACAGGTAGAGAAGCCCTGTGTTTAAATTCATATGGTAGATATTCCTGTATATTTTTTTTGTGTTAAACCATATTATTTAAAACAGGAACCCACAGCTCACTTTTGCCTGGGTCACCAAGTGGGTTAATACAATCATGTTAAACATGTACCTTCAAACTGCTTGTTTTGTCTGACCAACAGTCCAGCATGAAAGGAAATCAACTGACAAACTGTTTCAGCACTAAAATCGATGAAATGTTGGAGTAATTAAGTTATTAAAGAACAAAATCGAATGAATACTATACTACACGGTATTCTGCTCTATTAAATTGCAGCTGACCTCCAGTATTGTTATCTGTATTTTATTTTTTATCTTTGTATATGTTTCCTGTATTTCATATATGATTATTTTTTTATTACCTTAATCTATAAATAAGCCTAAGTATAACATCACTGTGTACTGAACATGGACTCAGGAGAACCACTGGTGTAGGACAGTAGTACAGATGAAGTTGATCACAGGTCCCGTCCTGAGTTAGCATGTGTTCCAGCAGAAACAAGTTCTACCCTCCGTCTGCCCTCCAATCTACAGTCAGCCAGGGCAGCGGGGCAAGAAATAAATAGATCTGAAAAAGCAATCAACAGCCCTCCCTACACCCTCACCCGCCCCACCCCCACCCCCCTGAGCTGATTTGCATCTGATCCCCAGATCATGTTTTATTTATCAGTAATCACAACCAATCAGGGAAGAAATTAATCAATGAAGGCGCGAGGCAGGAGAGATATCCGCCATCTGGGGGTTGTGCTGATCCCTCCACCCCGGACAGGCATACACACACACACACACATGGGCATGTACACATACACATCCACAGTCCAACACATAGATACACACACACACACACACACACACACATATGCATGAGCACACATGGACAGGGAGCAGCAAATACAGACATGCGGTGAGCGGTGAGAAAAACACACACATCCACTCAACAACGATGAGAACCAACATCATGCAGAAACACACACACACACACACACACACACACACAGTGAAGTCCCCTTTCCGCTGGCTTGTCATAGGCCCATATTTAGGTGACTGATATTTTTCTCTCCCCCTACCAATGAGCTCCAAGCAAGTCCATATGGCCCGGATCAAAGGTGTTGCTGGGTGCATGCTTCTGCTTTATTGCCAGCCGCTGCTGTTAATTAGGAAACAAGATCACAGGCAGTATTAAAATCCAATTAAATTGATATGAACAGATTGCCAAGTGATGTTCGCTAATGTATAATTGAGCACCATGCAAATTTCTCTGGCTGCCTTTTGTTTTTCCGTGTCTCTGCCTCTATCTCTGTGGCCCACAATGAGCAGCCGAGCTTGAAACTTTTCCTCTTTCTGTCGTCACCGGCTGAGAGATAAACAAGTTAATGCCTGGAGATGGGGGTATTGCTTTCATCACTTAAAGTGATATCCTTCCCATCATGCACCAGGGAGGCTGTGGAGGATAGGAGGTATGGCAACAGGGCATGTATCCCAGGATGTTTTGCCTCTCTCAGAGGGCATCAATCTTGCCTATCTGGACTTGTATATTAAAAGAAAAAAAAGGTGTGTGTCGTGAAAGCTACATCAGCAGGTTACCTGATATTGGAATGAGCAAAAATACAAATACAAAATACTAAAACTGATGTAGTGAAGAAGTAGAGGACTGACATGTAGCACACAAAGGAAGCTCCAGCGCTGCAGAGAAGAAAGTGGATTTCTTTGGGAACGTCTAACTTTAACACTGATCTCGTCAACCTCCTCTAACATGGCAGGTCAGCCAGGTTATGGGATTGGACACATTAGGGATTAAGGATTTAAAAAGTGGATTATAAAGGCTCCCCATCCCAGGATTTGCTATGTGACATATTCATACATGGAGATGTGACTGGTCAGACTGGTTAAGAAGAGAAGGATTTTTTTTTTCTCTGAGCTTTAAGCTGGTCCAGCGGTGGACTGGCAGGTTTTAAAAACGTGGCTTAGTCCTGCTGAAATGATGAATGACATGAACAATGATCAGGTTGTCAGACTGTGCCAGTGAGTAAAGCTGTCACTTGGCCCTGCTTTCCTGAATGACTTCTTTGGATCTTTTAATGTAATAGTTTTCAAATCGGCTTCCCACGGGTCCTTGTTGCAATCCTGGGTTTTTTCAGGTTCTGGAGACCATCCAACTTCATGAGGATTTCAGAGAAATCTTGGTATCATTGAGTGCTCTAAGGGCTTGATGTCCTTCTTGGGATCTCAATGGGTTTTTGAAGATGTTTCAGGGCCCTCCAAGAGTCTTTGAAATATGTTTCAGATTGTTAGAGTGTTTCCAGGTACCACTTAAAGACGCGATGGCATTTCAGAAGCCTTCAGGGGTCTTCGAGAATTTTCTAGGGGTTTAATGTAACTTAACTCACTAAAGTCCACAGGAGTGGTAAAGTATCCAATGGGTAGGGTCCCATGCCTCCTAAAAGGCTCACTATGGTTCTTGTGGGTCCACCAGAGCTCTTAGGATTGTGTTACAGACCTACAGAGGTTGTTGAATAGGTTCCAGTAGTCAAGAAGGGTGTGTATCATGGGCTTTCAAAGGTCTTTGAGAAGTTTTCAGAGGTTTCACTGTAACTTAATTCACTGAGGGCCCCATGGGTCTTTGACAGGGTTTAAAAGGATCCCAGGAGTAGGGTTCTGTGAGTCTCAAAAGGGTCTCAGGACTCACTGACATACTTATGAATGTTGAGATTATTCTAGAAGGCCTCCCAGAGTTCTTAATGATGGTGTGATTGAAGAGTTTTCACAGGGTTGTAGTAGTCCTAAAGGATGGTTCCAGGGGACATAAGGGTCTTCCACGAGTGTGACTGTAAATCCATTCACTAAGGCCTGGCTCGGATCTCTGTGTGTCCTGATATTTGACTGTTTGAAGGTCCTTGACATATAAACCTGTTCTAGCAAACAAACCCAGTGATTACAGAATCAGGGAAGTCTGCCATTCTGAGCCCAGCCAATTACAACCCCATATCATCAGTGATTAAATACCACTCACTCCAACGGCTGAATGAGCCTAATCACATATATTGTCGACATATCATCTCACATACAAAATGAAAACGTAAAAGGCTTGGATGTAAATGAAAAACAACAATCTCTCTGTCAGATGCCCCCATCACCAGAGAATCGGCTGTTGGCCAAGTCAAAACCTACCGGGAATGTCAGGATGTCGCCAAGTCAGGCCAAGCATGGAATGAAGAGAAAAAGAGGGATGAGGAGAGAGGGAGGGATAAAGAGATGGATGAGGAGAAGTGGGTGCAGCTGGTGCCCTTTGTCTCTCCGGTGCTTGGTCCTCGGAGCTTCAGATCCACTGGGAGGGCAGAGAAAGCCCCAGTAATGACATGCTAATGTGACTGTCAGAAAAGAAAAGTAGAGAGATCGGAAATTGCGCCAATTCTCTGCCGTAAATGGGCAACATTGCAAAAAGGAGGGGAAATACTCCCCGTCCTTTTTATATGAAAAGTGATAAAAGCCTCGATAAATCCCAATAAAAAGGGATTTGGAGATATGAGGCAAGCAGATAAGAGCGAAATGGTGGAGTAGTGGAGTAGGGATGCAGGTGGGGGAGGACGGATAAAGGTGTAATTTTGGCTGGAAAGAGTGGAAGTCTATAAGGCCTGCTGGGAAATCTGCGTGTGGAGTTGGATGGTGTTTGGCTTTGTATCCCAGTTCGACAATGTGTTTTATACTCCCTTATAAAGTAAGTCAAAATGAAATGCGAACAAAGTGACAATCACCTCCATGATTGAGGTATAGACTGAACCTGCACGTCCAGCAAAAAATCATTCCAGCAACGACTGAAGATGCAAAAACATTCTTTATTGCATTTTAAGTTTTTGCATGATATCATATGTAAAGATTCTTGCTGCTTTTACCATCAGCAGTTGAGATATGAGAGATATATGTATTAATGAATGAGATGATGACAAAGAAGACTGTCCTGAACCACCTCTACACAGAAATAAAACTTGTAACATTAATGGCAATGGCAGAACATGGAAAGTTTTTTCCAACATGTTTATTCTGTTTAGAGGAAATAGAATGTAACACAATGGATGATGGGAAATGTAGCTTGTCTATGCAGCAGCTTATTACAACCTCAATAAGTGCTCCAACCACACAGGTTGATTTTTCAACACCTCTGATACGACCCATAGGAGCGTCTCCAGAAATAGTGACCCTATGGTGGCAGGTGTACCAGATCTTGGTTGTCATGGTTACAATAATAAACACAGAGATTGTATCGAGAGTGGCACACCTACTTTCATTGCCATGGTTACTATGATAACGGTCATGGCTTGGTTAAATTTAGGAAAAGATCATGATTTGGGTTAAAATAAGCACTTCCTCAACATTACATGATCTTTGTTGTCATGGTTACAATAATAACAACGTGGTTAACTTTGTCGAACGTCATGGATAATAGAAACAACATAAGCTGCTACTTTCACATGGGAATGGAACACCGCTCTCCTGTGTCATATTCATCCATCCACCACAACCTCCTCCTGACGTGGACTTTGTCTCTCTTTATACTAGGTTATACTATGTCTATGGGTCATAATGAGCTGCTGCACAGACGACCTATGGGCTTGTTTTTTACAGACGACCCATAGTTAGGTTTCATTGTTAGGCAACCTCTAGTGGCCATAGTAATTATGACAGGAGCAAAGGATGGAGTCAGGTGACATCGTATAAAGAGCAAAGTGCATCACGAGACTGACCTGGTTGACAGTAAAAACGGAGACTATGCAGAAAGGTGACTACTTTGCGTTTGATATGTTCACTCATGAACTTTGACCTCTTCTGTAGCACTGTTCAAAAGAAACACCACCCTCAGATCAGGACACCTGTGTGAAACAGCATTAGCCTAAACAAAGTGTCAAAACAAAGCTGCTTTCTAGTAATACAACAATGTGCCTGTATGTGCACAATACAGTTCATTTCTCTTGTATTGTTTTCAGTGTGTATTGAAAATGATTTAAAAGAGCATTAGCATGTGCACAGTTACAAACAAAGAAACAATGTATGAGCAAAATAACTGCAGTATACATTTGTATTTGTAGATTGCAAGTAATTCTGTTACAGTTTATTCATTAACACACATGAATCTGCATTTCATTTGCAATGTATCTCTTTCTGGTTGATAAAATGCTGCTATTAAGAGATAAACGGCCCACTCCATAAATCAGCACGGCTTGTGCTGTGTTTACTTTAACTAAAAGATTGACATTTCATGAAACAGTTACTGCCTCCATCTTTTCTGCTGCTTTTACTAACAAAAAAACATTAAAAGAGAATATCCACATGAAGAACACCTCAATCTATTATGGTTTTTTTTGTCCAGGTGGATTATATAATACCACCTGCATTAAATGATGGGTGAACTTCACTATACAATTTCTCATTATTGATACATTCATAGATAACTAAGGGAGCATTAATCGCAGAAATGCAAAAAAATAAATTTCATCAAACTGAGCCTAAGTGGATAAATATTATGTCACATGTTTTATTTTTTCATTTTGTACTATACTATACTATATGAATATTTACATGAATAAGACATAAAACATTCTCACATCAAACATGGCATGTGTTATATTTTTTGCTGAAATTAGTACAGATATTATTATAGCTCTGAGTCCCTGCTATTGACCTACAGCTCAGAAACACCATCACACAGAGCAGGAAACTGGGTTCAAATTGTGTGTGTGTGTGTGTGTGTGTGTGTGTTTTCTTAAAGATCTACAGGAACCATGAGACTATTAAACATTACAGCTGGAATAAAAGAACAAAAAGGAATGTTGGGCAGACTATAGCCTATACAGCAGTGCTAGGGCGTGTGTGTGTGTGTGTGTGTGTGTGTGTGTGTGTGTGTGTGTGTGTGTGTGTTTGTGTGTCCTAAATATGGTGGATGAGTGTAAGGTGTGGGTGTGTATGAACACCTAATTGGCCCAGATATCACAGAATGAAATATTCATGTGGAGGATCCGCGACTTTTGAAAAAGAAATCTGGTGTATAATGATGAGGACTATTTTATCTGCTGTGCATCCCACTGACACACTTAGAGCTCACCGTGCCACCACATCCAAATCAGAAGTGGACTAACTGCAACAGCAAACACGTTTTGTAGGAAACGTAGTTGTGACTGGATTATGTTCAATGAGGATATGATGTTAATTTATGTATTATGTATTTATATTAAAGGCCCTATATGCAGTAAAGTATAAAGTATAAAGGTAGATATCCATGTGTTGTGTGATTATAAAGCAGGTCTTGGTTCTATATTAATACTGTGAAAGTATCAAAGCGCTCAGTCCACAGAAAAATGAACACTTTCAATGAACTTTGTGATGTCAGAACAAAGCAGTCACCGCCTTCAGCCACGCCCCAAGCTCCGCACACTTGCCCCCCCCCCATCCAACCTTGTGGGATTTGGTTTCTGCTATATTTTTATTGGCTCACTCAGAAAACAGTCAGCCAATCAGAAGACAGGTTCAGAGCCTCCTCTCTTAATAAAGTAATAAAAAATTAAATCTTGGTTTACAAATCTGTGCGGACAACTGGCTGCATCGTGAAGGTAATCGTTCACATACTTGCCTGTGTACTACAGGCACTACAGATACTGGAGGTTACTTCTAGAGAGCGCACTGAGTGCTCAGACCATATAGAACGATTTGCATGATACAAACAATAAATGTAACGGCACTCAAGGAGGTTACTACTGTGTGAATTCTGAGATCACAGCAGAAAAAAACAAGATGGCAGATGGTTTGTTAGGCCTCTACACCACACACCGTGACAATGGTCAGAATGTTCCTCTCATATTGTTGATGAGAGACAATATGTGATATTTTGGAATGACTACCAAGATGTACAGGCCGGCATCATGGGAAAGTGAGCACATAGTTAAAAGCAGGTTCATCTCCACCTTTAGTTCTTTTAGGCAGAAACATCAGGCTACAACATCATGGCTGCTGGATATCAGTATGGTCCTTCACATAGTTTATGTTTTTAGTAACAGAAACTACCTGCAGTTTTGAATGTGTTTCGGAGGCCGTCCTCCTGTAAGGAACAAGCCCATAGGTCGTCTGTGCAGCAGGTTATTATGACCCATAGTTAAGTTTTGTTGCTAGGTGACATCTAGTGGTTGTAGTAATGATGACAGAAGCAATGGGAAAAGTGCGGTGACGTAGTTTAAAGAGACAAAGTTCATGTCGAGGAGGTTGTGGTGGATGGATGAATATGACACAGGAGCGCGTGTTGTGTCATTACAGCTGAGCTTAAGGGTGTGTGATCAGTGAAATACAAAACTTTCTTCATGCTGATGTATAATTATAAACAATGAACTTGTTCAGTACAGATAATAATAGAAGTCAGAGAAGAAGAGTGGCCTTCACATACGGTGTATCACTACACAAAACATCTAGCCATATACATTTTTCTTTTCATCTTAACTTTTTTTCGTCTAACTGTTTTCTAATTTTCTGTGTAAATACTAGAGTGGCATTCTCCTCCAAGGCCGATGTCAAACAACATACACCAGACTTAAGTGAAAAAAAATCGAAATCCATAGTAAACTTTAGTGGCTCTCAGTAGAGTGCATACCTCTGTGAAGGCCAAACAATCCTACACATCTACTGTTCTCAAGTAGCTCTCTTTATTTATTTATTTATTATCTTTAATCCCTACGTAAGACAGCTGTAACCTGTCGTGTGAGATGATGACGTCAGCTTTATACAAGTCATGCAGCTCTACAGCTGTATGAATTCTCTCATTGCTAAGCCGCAACCGTTATTGTGTCATTTTAATAGTTGATGTGAATGACACACTGAATTCCTAAATGCTACTGCTGCCATATGAACTGTTATTATTAATAATAAGTACAACTTTGTGTGTGATGCAGATTCAGCATTTACCAGATCACGATTACCAAACAGATCTCAAATAGATGGCAAACAAAAAAAACAAACATACAAACAAATAGACACTGGTGAAAACATAGCAGACATAAAAATGAAATATGTGCCAGGTTATTCAGAAAAACCACAGCTCCCCTGTTTACTCGTATTTATTTACAGGCCGATCGAGATCACCGTTGGAGACACACTCCAGTGGCCGATGCGGCACCTGGTGTCGAAAGTGACCAATCAAAGGAGCGGAGACATCAGCCACTGTCCCTGCCTCCAAAGTATCAAAAGTCAACCTGAGTAAGTGTTGTGAGTGAGCAAGTGTTGAGAAGGTTTGAGCCCGTCGGGAGGGTTGTCACAGCTTCCTGTTCGTGCGACCACAGTTGTGCACATGGAGCAGAAGTGCTCCTTCGCAACGCTGGCATGCCGCTCGTGGATGTTATCTGTCAGGTGCATGTGTGTGGTTTGGATGTATGCAACAGGGCTGCACGATATGCAAAACATACTATTGCAATTATTTTGGCAGATATTGCCATTTCAGTTGGAATGATGGTTTTTTCATTTGATTTTCACTGACTTCACTGATTTTTGTTGGTCTTGTTCCAAACAAACATGTTCCTTTACATCTGGATAATATGATCTGTAGGCTGAGGCATCTCTGTAACACCACAACACTTATTGTGCCAACAATGCACAACACATTTTACCTTTATCAAAGAAATTGCAGCTCCTGCAAATTGGATATTGCACTTGGCCATATTGTGATTGATTATATTTCAATTGATTATGCAAGGTGTTAGTGTGCAAGGTTTGAGACTAACAGAGCAAGTCTAGTTGACGATGTTCTTTTATTTGTTCCAAAGATGCTGTGGTCTGTCAGTCAGAACGCAAACGAATCTATTATAAAATGCTTAACATGCACTGGTACATCTAACATAAGAAAAACATTTTGAGATCCATTCAATTGAACTTTCAAGCCAACATAGGAGAGAATCTCTGAATAACATTGGACCATCTGCATTTCCATGGCATAAAGTATCTCTCTATCTATCAGAACAAACATCATCTGCTTATCAAGGCGATGTGATGCAGTCAAAAGCTCCAGAGCAAGCAAGTAAGGGGACCTTGAGTCAAGATTGTATTGTCAGCTTCTCAATTATGAAGTTCAGTCACAGCACAGTTTCTCGTCTTGACCACCATTGTTGTTAGGTCTCAGCTTGCTCCTCCTCTTCGCTGCTGCTCTACTGACCTTTGAACCCCAGCAGTGGAATGAGGAGACACTGCTGTGATTGATACTGTGGAAGTCTACAACTCTCCAGGAGTTTCACTGTCTCACACGCAGCAGACAACTTGCCCTCCTTCCCATTCATCCATCCTTCCCTAATGGAGAAACTACAGAGGAGTCCCAGGAGGAGGAGGAGAACTGAGGAACTAAACCCTCCTCCTCCTCCTGCTCCTGAATGCACTGCAGAGCTGCTCAACACACCAGGACCTCCCTCTACCGAAAACCTCTGGAACCAGCTCACACACATGCACACACACTGATTTTCCCATCACACAACCAGCCACTAAAGCCTTGGCAGCGAGCAGCACAGGCCTTGGCACAGTTCACCTTAATGAGTGGCAGATTCAAGCCCCCCTCCCTCTGCTGGGTGGCCGAGAGAGATACAGAGGCAGAGAGAAAACCAGAGAGAGAGAGACCTTATTGAGCAGAGTGGATTGTGGGATTGGCATATGCTGTGTGTTTCAGCAAGGCCTTGGCCGGCCGGCCGGCTACTGAGCGCTCCGACTCTCCCTGAAGTGTTGCTAAACAGAGAGAGGAAGAGAAATGAAAAAAAAAAACATAACCACAATGGGGGTTTTGCCCTTTGTATGGACAAATAATTAAAATCCATTTGTTTCCCTCCTTTTTATTCTTTCTGTTTCTCTGTCTCTGTTCTGCTAAACCAAAGCTCGTGAAAGCTGGCCACAGAGAGAGGCGAATGTGGCCAAACTGGAGCCGGCCCATCCAAACCACAACCAGCTGACAGCCTTCAAGGAGCTGCTGAATGGGAGAGGAGGAAAAAACGGCTGCTCTGCATTAGAGAGCACAAAGACAACTGGTGGTCTCTGTGGACCCACTGCAGCACCAGCACACCGAGGCTGGCTCCCCTTAAAGATCTGTTCAGCCAATAATTGGCCTTCACGATATGAACAAGTAAGCTGCATGTCATATGTGATCAAATAATTTTGTGTGCACAGCTTTGCATACTAGGGCTGTCATTTTTTAAGCAAAATTCAAACATTTGTTCGAATGTGGGGTGAAAAGTTCATATTCAAGCTGTAATGACCTGTAGGAAGTGTAGGCTGCAGTCTCTATAAGCGCATCAGGTAATATTGTTCATAAAATCCGAACTCGATCCGGATTATGTTGGTTTGTGTTTCTGGCAAATAATATGAGCAATTAGGTGGGACAGTTTGGCTTGACTATTGGTTCTATGTTTTACCTTGCTACATTTTTAGTTCAAAGGTGTGGGAGCTCCCAGCTGTTGTCTGTCGTACTGTGTGTTTTATGTTACTGTAGCACTTTGAGACTTTGAGTTTCACTGAACGAAAAGTGTAGCACATTTTTACTTTTTTTTTTTTTTTACATTTTATTGAGAGCAAGGTAGAATTGGCAGGCATGAAGAAAACCGTGAGTTAATACAGCTGTTAAAAATGTTACATTTGATTGCTGGAAGAATGGTAATAAGGTAACAAAAATCATGATGTGTGGGGGGGGGGGCATTCAAATTAATTTGAACGATTTTGTCATTCTGAATGCGAATTTGTTAGATCTTGATTTTTTGAAAAAGTGCCAAGGCTATTGCATACTCGGGTACTACAGTGTTGGTAGGATGTGAAGTGCAATAGTTAAAGGTATCAGTCAAACACTTTGCATGCTCAACCATCCACCCAGCTCCACGCAAAGTCCCAGTCACACTAGCATTTGTGTGTGTGTGTGTGCACTGGATGAACCCACAGAGCAGAATTTTGGTTTTGATATTAAAGTTCAGTGGCATTGCAGGAAGTCATGTGTCTTTTGTTTAGCGAGGCAGAAAGAGAGGTTGTGAAGGTGGTCCCATCGTTAGGGATGGTTTTAGTATATTAATGAGATGCAAACAATGAAGCAAACAAGATACTGTGACATTAAAGAATTATTATAACAGGGATGTAATCTGAAACTAGTCTGAGTGGCGGAGGCAGTCAACCACGACGCTGTAATTCTAGTTTGTAAATGATTTCCTTCATGCTTTTAATTTGTTCCAATTCTTCTTTCCATTTGTCAAACATCAACTTCCTGTTTACCAGCTCTTGTTCCTTTGCTTATGCCTTTGCTCTGAGGCACTTCCATCAAACTGGAGAGTTTACGTTTGGTAATCAAACCATCAACCCTTGGACTGTCTGTGCTAAAAATATACTGTGTTGTTCTGTATTCTCTTGCTCACAGGCCTGGCCAGGAATCTCCTTTAGACTCCAGATACTTAAATTATGAACTACTCCTTCTTGGTTTATCTCTCCCATCACACTCATCTCTCTCCTCTCCTCCGTCCTGGACATCCGGTCTTTCCTCTCTGCTATCTGACATATGATTTCTCAATCTGACAGTAATTCAGGCCCTCTGCCTTTATGAATAATGGAGTGAATCTGACAGTAGTCAGTTTAACATAATCGCCATCGGCCGTGACGTTAATTGCCCTCTGATTCTGCCAGTTATGGTGATAGCAGACATGGCTGGTGCACAGAGAGGCCAGGAGGGAATGGAGCCCTGAATGGGAGCCAGTGGGGAGCAGGCTTGGAGCAGTGAAAGGCCAGGAAGAGAAGGACTATGAAGGTGAGTAGCTGGAGGAGTAGGTGGTCAGCAGAAATCCAAGAGCGGGACACAGAGGAAACGAGGCACCTGGGACAACACTGGGAGGCCAGGAGGAAGCAGGGATGAAGCCTGGAAGATCAGGCAGGAGGAAGAAGATGAGGCCCAGTGGAGCAACTGTTGGAGTAAGGCTAGGAGGAGGAGGAGGAGGAGGCCTAAGAGGAGGATTAGAGGGATGATGAGACCTGGATGCTATCTGAGACTGGGGAGGAAGGGAGACAGAAATAAAGAACAGTAGAGAAGCAGGTACAAACACAGAACTGTTCACACTCACATTTACACCTCTGGGCAATTTATGTGTCCAACCTCAGACTGTGGGAGGAAACCCATGAGTGGAAGACTGGACCAGGTGGTCTGACCTCAGTGTCCTGATTCAAACCCAGCCACCGCAGAACAACTGATAGAGTTACATCTGCGATACCTGATTTGAATAGGAAATTGTAATTGATACTGATCAATGGGGAAACATATTGTGCAGAGAATGTGTCTGGAAGATATAGATTCTGTATTTTATTAGCACAAATACATCTATTAAATATGATTGGTCTACATGGTGATGTAGACTGAGGAGGGAATGGGAGAGATGCCGTATACATGTTGGTCACGTGGAATGTTACAGTCACATTATATTGAAATAATGGACAAAAAGGCTGAATATTCATTTAAAAATTATTACAAGAAACTGGAGGCAAACAGGAAATTGATGTTAAGACGAATGGAAAGAGGAAGGAAATCACTTAAAAGTCAAGACAGTGTCGACTGATTTGAAACAAGTTAAATGGCTGTGCTATTTCTGGGAGAATTAAAGTAGTCTACATAAATGTCTGACTGTGTATGGTATTATAAGTTTGATTACATATATGAGCATGCATCATGTGTCAAACAGACCTGATTGCCTTTAATAGGCTTCAATCATACTCCCCTGTGGACACGCACACAGACAGCTATGGATACTGCAGATGTGTGATTGTTCTTACACTTCTCTCTAGTCTTCTTGCAGCCCGTTGGGAGGAACACATGTGTAGTTGGTGTGACTGAGCAGAGTGATGTGGACAGTGTAACACTAGCTTCACCCTTGATATTGATTCTATTCCTTCATAAATTTCTTTATGGCCTTCCAGGATTCAGGGTGAACTGGGGCCAAGTTCAAAGTTTATGCCAACCACAACATGTCTGCTCTGCAGATCCCTGACCTGCTCGTCTGGCAGCAAATGCCTCTCTCTCACTGTATGTATGTGTGTGGGGATGCTCTGGTATACAGTGTAGGCCAAAGAGCTACACTCACGTATTAGTTCAGGCCTTTACCTGTCATCACGACACTCTACATGCTACTGTACAGACAGACCTCTACGTCTATTAGTCCTTGTTGGAAACAACAGTACTGAATTCACACTGATCAAACTTTAGCTGGGCATGTACACTACATTATCTTTAGTGAGTGTAGAGAAGAAATCTGTTTCAACCATGTAGTATCAACCATGATAAATTCCTCTCCCTAACTTTGAAGCCTTTGTTTTGTGGAATTTCTTATCATAACTTTTTTTTTTTTTTTTGGTATCACCCTAATCAATTTCAACATGTTATTTTTCAGGTTAATTTTAATTGTTACTGTAATTGGGCTGATGCGACTCCACTGGACTTATCTTTACAATAAAGTCCATCAGGTGTCACACAGGTCTCCAGTCAGACATTTTACCTCAAACACTAATTTGGACCTGAAAATAAAAGTGAATGTGTAATTATATATACAGTACATGCAAGAGATTTATATCCATACATATACATTGCATTTTTCCATAAATGCCCTGGTTCAGTTTTGTCCTTCTGTGCTTACCGTAGCTGTGCATGCAGGTCAGTGGTTGATTATAGACAATTTTTGGGAACAATCTTCATTTTTGCTTTATAAAGCTAAATGTGGTTTAAATGTGGTTCTGAACCGTCTCTACTCATTGTCTAGCACTCACTGTATTTATTCCCGCTACCTCATCATTGTAATTCGCTACCTCATCATTGTAATTCATTGTAATTCACAGTGTAATTTATTGTACCCTACATATGCACATCTCCACTTTACTTATGCACACCCTCACCTTACATACCTGTACAGCACACACTTGCACTTTAACTGCTCTTTTGCACTTCTGGTTAGATACTAACTGCATTTCGTTGTCTTAGTACGTGTACTCTGTGCAATGACAATAAAGTTGAATCTAATCTAATCTAATCTAATCTAATCTAATATCACACGTGTTGTTACAGCCAGGATGGCTGAAGCTATGATGTTATTAAAGAGTCTGTACAATTTTATTTTCTCTAGTTACATCAACCAAAGTAATTTAAATGAGTTAAATATAAATGTTTTAAAGTGACAAACACATAATTTGCAGATCATAGCTGATGAACATGATAATCATTATCCATCTCCACTTTATCTGTGTGAAATATGTTCTGTTATCTACATTCTGTTTCCTGTCAGTGTGTATTAACACACTCTGCTCTCTCCTCTGCCTCCCAAATCAAAGTCCTGCATCAGTTCTTCTTTTAGTGGAATAAATTCTCTTTATACAGGAACACAAGTTTCAAGGTCCATATAGTATAAAGGTATTTGTGCATGTGTAGTTTGATTATAAAGCAGGTCCAGGTTCTATATTAATACTGTGAAAGTATCAAAGCCTCAGTCCACAGAGAAATGCACACAG
>NW_019174404.1:23878632-23957523 GCF_002260705.1 Seriola dumerili
GATTAGATTTTTTTTTCTTGAAAGCTTCCAAAATGTCAAATTTCTATTAACAGGACAGTTAAAATGCAATAAAAGACTGTGGTCGATGAGTTTAGTGAGGCAGCGTGTGCGTGTGTGTGTGTGTGTGGGCGGTGGGGGGTTCTTTCAAAAAAAAGTAGAAAAAAGTAGGCCTACGCAGGTTTTCAGAATCATTGCAGCTGTTTTAATATCTCTGAGTGTGAACACATGCATGAAGCTGCACTGTTTAACTGCTGTTTTCGTTTACGTTTCTTTGTCAAATAAAAAAGGGGATAAACCTGTCTGTGTGGTGCTAATATTATAATAACACAGCTATTCACCCTCGATGACAGACTTCAGCTCCGTTGGGAAGCTAAAGTGTCAAATACATGGCCTTCTTGGACTTTAAGATCATATCCTGATGTTTCAGGATATTGCTGGGGTTTCCACCCTTAGCTGAAATGACCCTTTTATGCCCCTTTTCCACTAAAATTATCAGGTATAAGTGGGTTTTTTAAAAACAGGTAAACCCACTGATAAAAGCGAATTGACCCCTTTTCGCCAGTCGAGTTAGTCTTTTTGTTCGACTGAGGACACATACAACTGTAAAGAGTGATGTCATCACATGCACTTAGAGAGCACACACACAGACACAGTGGAGAGAGAATGAGCTGCTAGCCGCCATGCAAACTGGTAAAACGAATCTGCCACGTCTCATTCCTGCATTGGTGCTCCTGTAAGTGTCAGGGCTGCAGCTCGCTCTTTAATCCCTGAGTGCAGTGTAGCCATGGTGTTTCTGGTTTAACAGGACCGAGCTGGACAGCTGACAGGTCTGTTTACAGTGTCTGTGTGATCTGTAAGACGTTACAGCAGAAAAAGGGGTGAAAATTAGCGAGTTCAACCCGAATGTTGTGTGTACATCAATGCTGATCCGAGCTGGAGCCAATAAATATCTGCGTCTACTGCAGAGCCAATTGACCAAATACCGATTGTTCCCTTTTCCATTGCCGACATGTCAGCAACTCTTAGAGGGTTTTCTGACCAGTGGAAAAGGGACTTTACAGACATTACAACAGGCACTGTTGTCATCTTTCTGCATGAAATGACACCACGCTTTAGACCATTTCCAGCAGTGTAGATACACAATTTTGACATCATTGTCTTGCGATGTGCAACCGTCAGAAAACAGCCTACCTGCAACGATAAAAGGACCGATATGCTCGGAGGCATATGATTCAGAGGGTTCAATTTGGAACAGGTCTTGACTGGTTCCCATTACTGGACAGACAAAGACAAGGACAGTCAAAGTTAGGCTACTGAGAGGTAGCTTAGTTTGGACATTATAAAACACTGCTGAAACTTTATTACTCTTGTGATAAGGAGACAAACGCCTTGGTGAAAACTGAAACTCCCTCCTTACATGGTTGCTCGGTGCTCATAGTAGCTGATACCAGTCCTAATAATGATGAGGATGGGTTAACAATGCGTCCTTCCACTCAACAAAGTGCCTGATTGCCAAACTCGGAAATGCTGAAATTGTTCCCATAGCAGCTCATTCATCTGACTGCCCAACAACAGCACGATATTGATGATTTTGGTTGTGAAGTTCTCCTGTTTTTTTTTTTCCACTCGAACAACTGTGCTGGAACGTGATATAGATGTGAGAGATGCTCGCCCAATTAAACAGCATCTGTACCGAGTTAATCAGGTAAAAGTTAATGAAAAAAGAAACCCAGTATCTGCTAGAACATGGATTGGCAAAACCCATTTCTAGCTCATGGAGCTCCCCATGCCTGCTGGAGTGTAAACCAGATGGCACCCCCAAGTTTCTGAAAAGTACATGCCATCACGGTTCCTGATTCCTACCCAATGCCACAAATGGAAGATTGTGTAGACAATTTGGGGTCTGCTACCTTTGTGAGTAAGCTAGATTTACTTAAAGGCTATTGGCTTTGTAATACCCGATCACTTCCTACAGTACACTGTCGTGGCCTTTGGTATGTGCAATGCCCAGGCTACCTCCCAGCGTCTAATAAACACTGATCTGGGTGGAGTGACCAATTGCAGCGCTTACCTAGATGATATGATTGTGTACTCTGCTTCCTGAAGCCAACAACTGAAAAGTCTGACTGAAGTGTACACTCGGTTTGCACGCGCCTCCCTTACCCTCAAATCTAGCCAAATGTGAGTTTGGTAAAGGTATGGTAACATACCTTGGGAGGCAAGTGAGCCAGGGGGAAGTTCGTCCCATTGAGGATAAAGTTAGCGCTATAAAGGAGTTCCCTGTTCCAACCACCCAACATACACTTGGCGTTTCCTTGGTATGATAGGTTACTGAAGAGGTGTGGTCCATCTCCTGACAAGCCTCATGAGCCCTAACTACTTTAGGGCTCGTGAGGCTTGTCAGGAGATGGTACAAGTATAAGTGGACCCCAGAATGCCAGCAAGCGTTAAGTGTAAAAACCCTTCTGTGCCACGGTCCTGTACTTGCAGCCCCTGATTTTACCCAACCTTTCCAGTTAGAGGTTGATGCAAGTGCTGTGGGGGCTGGAGCTGTTCTAGTACAGAAAAATGCAATTGACGTTGAGCACTCTATCAGTTACTTCTCTCAAAAATTTAACAGACACCAGTTTAAGTATTCCACTATTAAGCAGGAAACTTTGAGGCACATCGAGGTATACATCGGCTCCTGCAGTCTGCCCCTCGTCGTTTACACCGATCATAATCCCCTGGTGTTCCTGTCACATATGTATAATCACAATCAACCGCTCATGCGCTGGGCCCTGTTGGTTCGGGAATACCTTGTGATTAAGCACAGAAGAGGCTCTGAAAATGTGGAAGCAGCTACATACCCTTGGACCGCCCGCCTGTGCCTGAGCTGGTCTTCCCCGTTCGCCCCTCCTTTTCTTCCTTAATGCCATGACTACCAATCCCCAGGATGTGATAAACGTGATTTGGTATGAGCAGTCCGCCCTATGTGCCCCCACTTTGATGTCGACTGAGTGTTGTCATATATAAACTGTTAACTTGAACTATAGTTAATTCGAATTTTGATGATAGTAATATTGTTGACTAGTTGAGGCACTTGTTTGGGATCAAGGAGTTTTAAGGGCTATAGGTTAGTTTGTTTTCATACACCCTGGTTGTCCACCACAGACAGTTTGTCTTTGTTTAGTTTACACTAGGTTATGGGTGGCGGCTTCCTGTGTTTCAGGTGGTAAGTCTAGAGTTGACAGATGAGAGTATTTACTTATTCTGTTTATTTTATAGCAGTATATAAGCCAGTGGTGGGGGGGTTGTTTTATTTGGTTTATGATTTGGCACACCCGCTGCCCTTCCCTTTGTTTCTAGCCTCCTCTCTTTGTTCTCTTTGTGTTGTGAATATAATGACCTGTCTGTTCATTAACATGTGAGGGAACATGTGGCATGTTATTTTCAATAATCATTTCATGCTTAAAGCTACAATGTGCAAATTCAGGAAATCAAGCTGGTGCTAGCATGAGACTGTAAAGCAACTATCTCCGGAATTGCATGGATCGACTAACACTCCCACCCCGACTGTCGCTGGGGTGGGGGCATAAAAAGTTACCTACTGTAGCTTTAAATGTGCCCATAAAACAACATCATCAAACTCACAGCCAATACGATCTGTAGGATCTGTAGGACAGTGTAGGAACACTGTCATTTTAGTCTGTAAGGCCATGCTTAAACTGTTGGTCCCATGATCCTTACATTTCAGGTCTTAGTGGGCCTTCAAGTCTCCCAAATGTTGCTTTGGTCAGCCCAAATGTACGACAGTATTAGAGCCACAATGAGGAAAAAAAAGAAATCTGAAATTTCAAGAAAAAGTTGTAATATTATGAGAATAAAGTCGTATATTCTGACTTTATTCTTGTAATAGTACGAGAATTAAAAATGTAAAATTTCAAGAGAAAAAGACATAATTTTTAGGAATGTTACAAACAACCAATAAAACAGGTGAAAGGACAGTCAGCGCCTGAGCTGCTTCTGGCCGCTGCTGCTTGTCTGTCTAACAATAGTACAGACTGATGAAGATGATGATGATGCTGATGTGCCAAAAGATTAAGTTTCTCTTTATTTGTGCAAACTATGCTTAAGTAGAACTTCAAAGGATTCTCCACGTTTCTCATTTTAAAGCTTCAAATATTTCCCCTCTAAAACAACAGTGTCATCAATGTGGCCCTAACACTCCGTCATACAAATCCATATGACGGGATGCTGAATGATCCGACGTGACCGTAGTTAGCTGTGGAGCAGCATCTGAGTAGTGGACCTAGAATATTAAGAAATATTGTGTACACAGAAGTGGCTCCCCCATACAGAGTCGGAGCACAGTATTGTCTCACTCTGGTTACATATGAACTGTGTCAGGGTGTGTTATCCTACATGCAACTGGACAGGTGCACCACTCTGGTTTTCAGATGCTTCAGTTGTGAAAACAGAGCAACTCTCTAAAGATGTACATTTTCTGATACACCATTCACGAAGAATGTCTCCATAAATCTGAAATGAGAAATAGGACATGGAGTTGCAGAGTCGTGCTCTGTTTTACATCAGCAACAACTGGTTTGATTAGTTCTTCATATGTCGTGGGAGTTTAACACGGCCGGGAGTCATGTCGTCATCTGGACCTTTGCCTGTATTTGACAGATTTGTCAGTGAATGCTTTCCAACTGAAATGTTGTAGCGAGTACCAAGCTCACAGAGATTTCTGCTTTGGCTCTGCATGGTGAGTAGAACCTCGTACCTGAGCTGTGTCATGTGTCAAGTGTCTGCGTTACACACAACAATCTCATGGAGTGAAAGAAAGATGACAAACAGGTCCCAGCACATCGCAGATAATGCACACACACACACACACACACACACACACACACACACACACACACACACACACACAGAGCTATACCATCACCCATCCAGCAGTAAGAGAATGATTCATTCCAGGCTGCTTTTATCTGACCTGAGCCAAGTGTTCTGCACACTGTGGTCAGGTCTGCCGAGCACTTTCTCACTTAGAGATTTCATTGTGTGCGTGTGTGTGTGTGTGTGTGTGTGTGTGTGTGTGTGTGTGTGTGTGTGTGTGTGTGTGTGTGTGTGTGTGCCCTCTGCCTTGTTCGCTGGCCATTCTTACAACCTGTCTCAGAGATAAGAAGCATTGCTTTTTCGTTTCAGGAAACTCTTCCTCTGTTCTTGCACTCGGGAGCAGAGCGCTGAGGACCAGCGAGGCTTTCCGACTCCATCCTGTCAATATGATGGGATAAGGAGTCCAACTGAAAGTTCATTAATTCCTGGGTAACCTATGCCTCGGCCGCACTAATACCCCCCTCTGCTGTATTGATGTTGCTGTACCCACAGTGAGAGAGCAGCTTTAGCCATGCAGCACACACACACTCTCTCTCTTTCTGTCTCGATCTGACCGTTTCTCTCCACACCTTCACTCCTCCTCACTACTCCGTCAATCAAATAATGGATGAAGAAATTAAAATAGCCGGAGGAGCGGGATAAACATTTAAATTAAGACACTTGAAAACCTCCTCTATGTGTCAACCCTCTGATAGGCTAGTGACCTGTTCAGGGTGTACCCCACCTCTTGCCCAACATCAGCTGGGATTGGCTCCAGCCCCCCAGTGACCCTCCAAGGATAAGCAGTATAACTAATGGATGGATGGATTTAAAACCTACATGGAGGCAGGGATTTGCTGGTGATTCTTTATGGTGCACTTTTGGTCCTTTACATCTTTACAGTGCAAGCAGAGTTAATTATTCCATCTAATTGAATAGATTACACTGTATATGGGTCACTGTTTACTTGTTAGCCTCTAACAAGGTGCAATGTGTAAATCTAGACCTCCATCTCTTGCACCCTCTCCATGTGTCTTTAGGTGTTCCCCAGGGCTTAATACGTGGTCCCACCCTTTTCTCTATACTTGTCAATGATATTCCCAGTCAGTGCTGTGCCAATTCACACTTAAAAAGAAATAGTTCAAAGTTCAGTTCATACAGATGAAAATGAACTAGTTCACGTTCATAGTTCATTTTTTAAAATTTTGAACTAAGTTTACAGTTCCAAAAATTAACCAGTTCACGTTCATTTGTTCCATTTCTTTTTAAATAGGCCGCTATTCTCTTTCAATAAAACCTCCTTCTACCCACCCATCACCAGCCCTAAATCACTGCCACTCCCAAACTGAATGAATTATTGTATACCACTGAAGAATCACAGACATGAGTTACATTTAAAATCTGTATATAAATATGATGCATCTGTACCGCTGTCTCGCTAGAGTGAGTGAATGCCGCTCACATTTTAAGACAGTTTTACAGCACGCCGCATGACGTCTCCATAGACATGGCCCAGCATGGCTGGTACTAGTGGTACAGATGGTACAGACACATCTACTACTGCTGAAGGCAGTTCCTTTGAGCATTTGAAGCAGTTTTATGAACAAACAAATGAAGACAGACAGATTAATTTTATATACAGATTTTTAATGTAACTCATGTCTGTGATTCTTCAGTGGTATGCAATAATTCATTTAGTTTAGGAGTGGCAATAATTTAGCTCACGTTCATCATTTGTTAACTGATTTGTTCAGTTCAGCGTTCACAAAAAATATGCACAACACTGTACCCAGTGTCAATAACGCTCTTATTAATTTTATTTGCTGATGATACAATCTTGTATGCCACTGTGGTTTGGTTGGAAGGGGACACAGTGTCCCTTGAACATGACCACTAGAGATGGAACCTCCGGCGATATTGCAGTCAAAGGCAAAACTTGCTGCCAAACACTTGACTGTTCAAATGACCATACTTTCCTTGTTTGATTATGGGGACACAATCTATAGATCGGCTTGCAAAGGAACACTTCAAAAGCTTGACACAATTCATCATTGTGCTGGTCGATTTGCTTCAAATGCCTATTCTCTGGTCAAATGGCCCTCTGTGCATACTCGTGGTAACATACACTGGTTTACACTCATCTATACTCATCCCCCCTATTTAGGTCAGTTATTGCAGCCTACCTCGGTGGCCAAGCACAATAAACATCATCTTCTTACATCAGAATAAAGGCTCCTAAATCCAACACATCCTTTGGCCTGTTGTTAGTCCATTCTGCTGCTGCTAATGATTGATTTTATTTGAACACTTAAATTGGATACTTTTTCTCTCTCACTGCTTTTAAGGCCTTCTTTTAGATTTTTTTTAATGCTACTTTTACATTTCTTACTTCTATTTGATTTTATTAATTAGTAATTCTTCTTTGTTTTGTCAACTTGTTTTGTGTTTTTGTTTGCCCACGCCTCTCCTTCTCCCCTACAAGTGTTTTCTGACACTTGCCAGGCTGTCACTCTAAATAAGAATTTGTTCCTAATGTCTGATAAAATAAAGGTTAAATAAAATAAATTGGAAAAATAAGATTCACCTTAATCCTGACTTTGTGACCTCTTTTCATGCAGGGCATTTTTTTTGGGAAGTAAAAATCATTGCTACAGCTGGATGACAGAGCATTTACACAATTCAAAGGGCTCTGAAAAGGTTCTATAAGCGTAACTGGGAATTCACACCAGATGCAAAACATCAGCATGTTACTAAAGTTACTATTTGCTCCATCCCACACAGACGTCTGTTACAGCACTTCTGTCCTGTCTTGCCGTCCTGTCAACAGCACAGCTCATACAGTGCTGAGAGGACAACAGCCAGACCAACTGTCTTCACCAGACTCTAACATCACAGTTATTAGACAGAGGTTACTGGACAAAAATGTTTTTTAAACAGGCTCTATCAAAAAAACATTGAGACTTATTTTCCCTGCCCAATCTGAATGTAGTGACTGTAGTGAAAGCAGAAAGCTCAGAGTGACACTGGGGTCGATCATTATATATATAAATTCAAATATAGAGAACATATAGTGTATGTATGTGATCTGAATGGCTGCTGGTGGAAACTTGATTACACATGTATGCACAAATATATAAAAATAATCTGTTGCAGAGGACAGGCAGGTTGTGGATGACAATAACACTTAAAACACTGCTGGTGTGTTCTTCTGCAGTGGTTTAATGGCAGTGATCATCAGCCAATCAACTCGTATTAACAGGTTGTAGAAGCAAAGTAAAGGGTTTCTAGCACAATGTCACCTACTTTCACGGTGCGTGGGGAAAGGAAAAAGTCTAAAGAGGTCAAAACTCCAGCAACACCTGCAGTAAACAGAAGAACACAATCATTAGACTGACCTGTTTCGACTTGCGGCCTTCATCAGGGTCAAAGATTACCCTCTTGAGACTCATATTCACAAAAAGAATGTTTTATTTTTGATGATTTTAGAGAAATCTGGAGATGTTTGAATCTTTATTTTCTTGAAATACAAAAGGTGTGTGTCAGATAAATTCTCAAAAACATTCTAATGAGTCTATAAGTACGTATACGTATATGTTCATGTATGTAAAACCCTGACTGTAGTTTCAATAGAGGCATGTCCACATCCGTCTGGAGACAAGCAGGAGCCATGAATTGGCCTAAAGCCTCCACACTAACAGTGTGGTGCTCCACTTGTAGAGGCAGGGCAGTGTGGGGGTTGTCTGGGGGCGGGGTGTAGGACCTTGACCTCCCTGTCACATTCTCAGAGCCAGTTCTAAAGCATGACATCTGTTGCCTGGCTCTGATCAGGGATAACATAAGAGAGTGCTGGTCCGTGGCCCACACCACCCCTCACCCCACCCCACCCCTGCACCCCCAATAGCAACAACACAGGTCTGTGATTTGTGATAAGAGCAGAGAGCGCAACACCTCCCACCACTGCTTCACTTGTTTTACAGCTGCTGGCTCGCACTGTGCTGCCAGGACGAGGGAGAAGGAGAGGAAAAGAAAGACGAGGGACCAGGTTTCTGCCATGTCACCAGTTCACCACCAGTGTCACTGACGGGGGAAACTGGGAACAGGCTCCAGCTCTGGAGGGATTCAAGCTCCATGATATGTTGACACCACCTCAGAAAAATGGACAAAATAAAAATAAATCAAAAAACACCATCAGATGAAGCTTAGTGTAAATTGCTATATTTTGCACAGCCTCACCCCCTTTTCACATATGATGACATCACAGTGAAGGACTCTGACATCTGTCACTTTTCCTCTCTTGTTTTGCACATGGCAATAAAAGTTTATTCGTTAACACAAATGAAGTGTGTGAGCTGTGTGTGGCGCCCACGCTCTCACTTCAGCTCGATAAGCTCAGGTTTTAGTGATATTGTAGCACCACCACATAATGTAAACAGGCTCATATATAGGCCAGGATAATAGAATAAAGATTTATCATTAAGTGTAATCCCTGGAAACTAATGCCATCCTGTGTATGTGTCCGGAAAGGACAACTAAGCAATGCAGGGAAATCATCCGGGGTAGGATCCATGTAACTGGTGAGACCGCTTCATTTTGTTTTTTTGGTGGAAAGATGCAGCTTTTTTTTAACTCTGAGGTGGATCACACTGGTGGATTGTGAAGACACTCCCGTGGAGTTTTGGGCTGATTTGAGTTGGATTTTTGTTTGAAGTGACTTTCTATTCAGAATCTTAGCGTGCGACTGTGACAATGAAGAACTCTGATGACTTGAACCTGTGTATGTATGTTTGTTGTCTAACGAAAAAGACATTTAAATAGATGTTAAACCAGCAGCATTCTGTAAACCATCTTTGTTTTTTTGTGTTGTCTTCTGTGTAGACACAACTTAAAAGAAATACACATCAATAATAATTTAAGGGTGAATCACCCATGATTTATTTTGGTAATAGTCATTATTAATATAGCTGATTATTACAATATGAACAAGGATCTTTTGTTACCTCTGGACAGAACCAGGTTAACAGTTTCCCCTGCTCTCAGTCTTTATGCTAGGCTACGCTAACGGCTTGCTGACTGTTCATATTTAGTGTACAGACCTGAGTTTGGTGTCGATCACATCCAACTCTCACCAAGGAAGCAAGTAGGCGTGTCTCACTAAATGTGAAACTTTTCCTTTAATAAAGCGACATACACTGGGACCTCATTGCTTCAGTGGATTGTGTTAGTGGGAAACAGCTGATCAGTTTTCATTACCATGAAATTCCAACATCCACTGATGTGCTTTAGTGTTGCTGCTTGTGTTGACACAGAGATTTTGAAGTAAAATGTCTGACGCTATAAACAGTGCCACAGAAATGTGACAGCCTGGCGTGTGGTGCTAATGTGTCAGGACTGATCTGATGGTTTAAGTTGCAACTGACACTAATGTCGCAGCTGTTAAAGGAATTCAACCAGCCCGCTGCTGAAAAACAGCGATTTCAGAAAGTGGGCTGCTGCCATTAGCTCATCCAGCCCCAAAAGTTATGGAAACAATATGTATGAAAATGAGTCGCTGAGTCAAATCCTCTCCTCGGCAAAGTGTTTTGTCTCATAAGCAGCCTGCTGTTTCCAAACTGATGAGAAGCTTATCCTGGGTTTGTGGGCCAATAGACTACCATTTTGCTTCTTTCTTAGAGGTGTCCCTACTTTGCCATGCAGAGCTGTTTTAATAGTTTCCCAGTGCAGTTGGCATGGTTACCAGTGCAGATAGGCAGCGACTTAAATCTGCCAGCTGAATCTCAGCGAACCTGCTATAATCTCTGGACAATCTCTGTATTAACATCCAACTTCTGCCCGGCTCTCCCTCTGCTGCTTGCTCCCTGCTTGCTGCACACCTCAGCCCAGCACAAAGAGGGTTTTTCTCTAACAGGATAAAGGCTGGTAAAATAGGGGCTCCAACATCATTACCTATCAAAGTCTTCCGTATTGACCCTGACCCAACACCAGCCATTTGTCTTTTTAATTCTGAAAAAAAATTCATAAAAAGAATGAAGGCTGAGTCGGAGTGTGACAAGCTACCCGGGGCCGCAGCAGGGTTTTGATACAGGGAATGAGAATGGGAATAACAAGGCAGGACAAGGGGCTCTGGTGATGGCTTACTGGCCCTCTATGTAAATCCCTGGAACGTGGGAGGAAATGTAGCAGGCAATGTGCTAGCGTAAGCCCTTTAGCAGCCGCTGGCCCTGATTAAAACAGCACATTAAGATGCCACAGGCGGCTGAAAGACATCGGCCAAGCCCATGACCAAACTCTGGGTTATTTATTAGCCGGCTCTGCTAACAAGTATCGACTGGCCTGAATTAATGTGCTTTCTCCTTTTTTGCTTCTGTTGATGTATTTAGTGCTACAGCCATTTGGAACAGTGCTAACCACGCATGACCTCAGCTTATATTAAGATACAGCTTGTGTCTGAATGTGTGTGTGTCTGGGGGGTATTGTGATATGTTGCTTATCACTCAAGATTTCTTTCACTCATGTCAGTAAATTGTAGCCAGTGGCCTGCTACACCAACACAGTGGTCACCATGCAAACACGTGGAGGTAATAGAGAGTTTGTGGATGTGAGTCACATGACTAGTTGTGATTGGAGAGTTTTTCCTACTAACCCTACCCCGGCATATTCAAGGACTTTATTACAAACGTGGTTTTATTTGTGTACCTCTGAACATAATTCCTAAATCCACTCCACTTTACATGAACTGTGGGAACCAGCGAGTCACCAGAGGCAGAAATTGAGCCAAACTCCAGAACACAGCAGCATTTACACCTCAAACAAAGCAGAGCCCAATATTTGCAAATCAAAAATATAATTCATAAAGCAGGGTCAGCAAAAAATCTTCACAGCAATGGTGTAACTTCATCAGCCAGTCAGTCAGTCAGTAAGTAAGGGACAGACATTCGTGTTTATAGGGCTGGCCTCCAGCCAAGAAGAAACTAGCAAAGGAACAGAGCCATATAATCTGGCTCCTGTCAAAAAGCCATAATTCCCATCTCTGGTGGCTGCTGCCCAGCAACATCCCTGTTCTCTGTTCTGAACTGGCGGCAGGTGGGTGCAACGTTGCTATGACCTCCAGTTCTACCCTCCTGTACAACACAGGTTCCTGCTTTCCACTATCCATCTGATCACACAGCTAAACAGAGCAGGTTGTAGTTTACAGTGGGGGACACTATGACCTGGTTAATATAGAGGTTCTGTTTTGAAAGTTATGTTACCTCGTATTATAAACATGTGGTTCCAGTCTGTGTTGACCTGTCTCTTCTCTGCTGTTGTGCCATTCAGATAACTCAATACTCAAACTAACACTGTATTTTTGTGGTTGCCATGGTGACACCGCAGGTGACAGTCACAGAGGCAAGTTGAACCTGGACAAACTGCTGGCTCGTTTCAAACCGGTCCGGTCTACACACTGCTTGTCTGGTTCGTTTGGTTTCTAGTGATGTTGCCAAGTTCTCAGATCTCAGCAACAGTTAATCATGAACTAAAGAACCAATGACCTGAGCTCTGAAAAATATTATATAAATTATCCCTTGAGGTTTGAGGTCACATGTACACATTGTGCTAATGCTAGACGGTGGGCGTACCTGATGCTTGGTGCTGCTGTGATTGTCACAGCACAACGGTCACACAACAATGCGGCTAGTGCTACTTTGTGCAGTAACGTGCCATGCTAGCTGTGGATGCACTCCCAAAGGGAAGTACACGGAAATAAACTCCATAACCAGACACCAACCTGCTTCTGCTCCTTCCTCCAGACTTGATTTCTCTGGTTTGTGTCCCGATAAACTCTGATCATAGAGAACAGGGTGATTCCCACTGAAAATAACCAACCCCTCCTGTGTTTTAACCTTTAATTCCCAGACTTTACCTGCATAATCGTGACTGGATCGACGCTGGACCATTTGAATAAACACAATTTGATTAGCTGGCACTTACGTTAAGGCCTGACAACTTGAACCTTTCTCAACTTCCAACGCAAGCAAAGAGCACCAACAGAACTACAATGCGTGAGTGTAGACTAACAGTTCACCAAGTTTATATGGTTCAAATACACATTTTGTGTTGACAATCTAAGATTATCATATCATTATCAATATCATGATTACTGACCATTATTGAGATAATTGAGATTGAGATAAGATGGAAGCTACTGAAAAAGCAGCACATGAGCTAAGTTGCTATGGTTTCAGTCATTTCTTGGCAGATAGCCTTATGTCAGTCAACACACACATGGCTATGTATCATCAAATCAAATATAACAGCATGGAGAGGACAGGGTCACAGTACAGATCAAGGGACAACATTGTTCAGTGCCCTGAATGAATAGCTAAATGATGTTACAGCCTGTTAGCACAGCAGATAACTGCATATTCCAGGGAAATCTTTCAAATGTGGATACAAGTACAAAACTTGACTCAAATCCTCCTTGGGTATTGCTCTTTTGATAAAACATGGTAGCCACTTTAAAATTCAAGATGGCTGCCATTTCTAGCAAGGAAATTTTATTTTTTGAAATAAATTTTAACAATGTCAAGGGGGAAATTTAATGCACTGTAAAAAATGAAATGATATATAATAAATGTAAGCTATAAGATAAATGTATATTTCAGCAAAAATATTATTCACAAAAAAAATATTACTCACTTAGCTTGCTAACTAGCTCAGCAGCGAGTTAAGACTGTCGACTCCAACAGAACTTTTGGTACATCATTCATAATAAATGGTTTGCTAATACATTGTGTTTTATGCAGAATTTTTCACATCACATATTAGAAATTCCACAAATAAAAACTGAAATGAAATGAAGATATATTAAGAGTTGTGAATTTGACGTCCTCATGGTCTAAAATTATGGGATTCAAATACAAAATCATTGAAATCTGACCCATGGGTAAAATTCTGTAGTAAAATGTATGTTTCCTTTGCCAGAAATGGTGGTCATTTTGAAATTTCAAGTGGCTAATAGGACTTTTCAAATTAATGGCCCCAGAGAGATAAACATCCCAATTTTAGTGCTTGTATCCACATTTGAAAGATTATTACAGTTATCTGCTGCACTTCTTAAACAAACATTGAACAGACTCTCCATTGATCCATTAATTAGCAGAATCATAGAAGTAATTGTCATACTGCTTGACTGGCTTCTCCTCAGCTGAGAGTAAACTGCACACATTTTCCCAAAATCCCAAATTAAAAATTTTAATTCAATTGATCCCATCATTTCTTTGCTGTGCTGTCTCCCTTCAGGATCACTTATAAAATAAACAATGAGGGGAGAACTTAACCTCTGAAGAACCTGAGGTGAATGGTGAGCTATACGGTATGAGACGTACTTTTCAAACTGCTGTGCCTTCTAGAGAAAAGAAAAAAAAAATCTGAATTTGTTGTGCTTTTACTTTTCTACAGTTTAAATGTCTGCTTCACTTCCATGTTCAGCAGGACAGGACTGACAACAGAGCTGTCATTTAAGAAAAGTGAAGATAAAGCAAACAGAGCAACACTGCTTGATTTCAGCAGCCTGACAAAAAGTACACAGTATTACATGAGTGGGATGAAATATTGTTTGTCTCTTTTGTTTCCCCCAAACTTCCATCCTCCAAACAGTGTCATTTTCCTGCAGTCCCACACATCCAGGGTTCAGCTGCAGAATACCTTCCACCCAACATCTGAATATGTTAACTGCTCTCAACCTGTCAGCCTCAGAGCAGCTTCACCATGTGTTTCTATTTACATCTGCCCTGAGGTTTTCTGGAGTCAAATCATAGTTGAGTCATATAATGTTCATTGAGAGACTTTAAGGACCATTCTGTTCTGCTAAAATCTTCACAGAGCGCTGCTAAGGTGAGGTCGAGGAAGAGAGACCCCCAGAGACCTCCATCTGTTACTGCCCCGTCTCTCCACGGTTGCCGCGCTGCTCCCGTTGGTGCGGCAGCATCTGACGCGTTAAACTCCAGAGGCCACAGGAGAAGTCAGCATCGCTAAACTTGAAGTTGCCTTAACTTAGTTTCTGGGAGTCGGGCCAGGCTGTTTAGCCAGCCTGCAGAGAGCAGCAGAGGTGGGGGACAACAAAGATGGACCCTTCCTTCCTCCATATGGCAGGTTGAGAGGGGTCGCCGCTGGAAGGGAGAGCGAGTGTACACCAGCAGCACTCGGCATTAAGGAGACGCTTGGTGCACTACAGTGAGGCCTGAGAGTAAAATATCACTTTGGCTCAGAGCTGTGCTGCAGCGTGAGGTCTACAGGGAGTTAGGCATCAGTGCTGAGCCAAAACACACCAGAGTTCAAGACCAGTGCTGTGAAAGAGGCACTTTCTGAAAGTCTTTAGACTCCACGAACAATTTTGTGATGTTCATATGCATTCACAATGGCATCTGTTTAATAACCACCTGTTTATTATTAGTCTGTTTGACATGAGTGTGTTTTTAAATCAACTATGACTCAGAAAAAGAATAATGTCCAATAAATGTTCAGTAGTTTAGGTAAAAGCTCAGTTACATGTGTCAAATGTGGCTGCCCATATCTATCTATCTATCTGTCTGTCTGTCTGTCTGTCTGTCTATCTATCTATCTATCTATCTATCTATCTACAAACGCGTCCTCCAACCTGAACAACCATGTTTCTCCAGAGGTCTGTACTACAAAGCAGGATAAGAAGTTATCGAGGTAACTTCATGTTTAACTCTGGGTTTTCAGTCCTACGACGGTGGTTTACTTGTTACCGGGGTAAATCACCATGGTAATGTACACTGAACTCCTAACCTGCTCTGGCACAGGTTAACTTAGAGGATCAGATCAAAACCTGTAAACAGCCAAACCACGGACCAATCAAATCACTGAAAAAACGGAGTCTTCATTCCTACAGGATCCTGACAGGGACAAAAGACTTTACAATAAAGAGACTAATAATAACGAGCAGTAGATATAAAATTTTAAAAATCAGTGGAATAGTTTTCCTGTTTGAGTATTTCCATATGTCCACTCTGGTTTTAAAACAAAGCTTCTAAAAAATGGGTTTATCATGCTAAATAAATAGCCTATATAATAACTATTATAGGTTCATTTTTATTGAACAGATATTCTTTAATCTGACAGGATTCCTGACAGTGATGAAACTTTTACTCTCTTCATCACTGCAACTCAGAATAATATGAGGAGACTCAGTGACCAGAACTGGAAATGAAAACTAAATCTGTGATGTCTTTGATTAGAACAATTAGCCAGACACTGTTAATTATTTCCATGATTATAAATAAACATTTCAGTCAGACTGACTCATCAGACATCGACTACTTCTCTTTTCCTTCTCTCCTCTCTGCAACAGAAACAGTCACATTAACTTTAACTGTTTTCTCTGCATCACGTGTTCATAACAGTTTGTTCATCATCAGACTGAAGAGTGAAAATACTCAAACATAATGATAATTCATGCACTTATTTACAATATATATTTAGTCTGACATTGAAATGATATTTTTTATTCCAGTCATGTGATCATATTGTTTACATTTCACCTTGTTGAATATCACTTTTGGACGTTGCTATAACTGAAGTCACCAGGAAGTATCAGCGTTTCTTCTCAGATCATATTAAGTACTTCATTCAAGGTTCTGACGATGTTGCTTATAATTAACAACTCCACCTTTTTCACTTTGAGGTGCTTGTACCCGGTTGCAAACCCAGGGTAAACTGAGCCCGTTGATAACCAGCTTCGTAGTACAGGTTATCAGGATGGTCAATGTCAGGTTTAGTCAAGCCAGATAACTAAAGGTTATCCTGGGTATGTTGAACTTGCCTCGTAGTACAGGCCTCTGAAATAGCGTCCCTGCAGCGGCAGGCATATCAGACCTTGGTTGTCATGGTTATAATAATAAAAACATGGACTGTTCTGACAGTATCATACCTATCTTCATCGCCATGGTTATTATAGTAACGGTCATGGCTAGTTAGGTTTAGGAAAGATTGTTAAAGTAAGTACCCCCAACATTAGACAATCTTTGTTTTCATGGTTACAATAATAACGTAGTTAACTTTGTTGAACGGTCACGGATAATTCAGCTCACATGGGAATCAAACACTCTCCTGTGTCATATTGGTCCATCACTTTATACTACGTCACTTTTCCCTTTGCTCCTGTCATATTTATTACGACCACTTGGTGCTGCCTAGCAACAAAATGTAACTATGGGTCATAATAACCTACTGCACAGATGACCTTGTTTGTTACAGGATTAGAGTTTAATCTAAATTAATTTATATATCTGTTTCTAATGTAGTAGTCTGGGTGTAACTCATGCCACAGCTCCACCTCTGTCATGTCTTCTGTGTGTCCTTTTATTCTCCTCACAGTGAATCGTACTCGTGGGAATAACAGTCACTTTGAGACATTCTCCCCTCAGAGGCATCCGCAGTGTTGCAACAGATGTTAGAACTACTTTCACACCTCTGCACACCTGGCCAGTCATTGTGCTAAGTACACCGGACTCTCTGTTGAGAGAAGTTACCCACAGCCCCCCCTGATTCTGCCATGGAGAGGGGTGTAAGACCACAGCCAGGTTTCCATCCAAATGTAGCACAGTTTTTACTGAATGCTTGTTTCCTGCTGTGAGAGTATGAGTTGATTGGTTGATGAAGGTTATTCTCAGTCAGTGCTGTTAAACCACTGCATAAGAGCTTTGCGCTGAAACGTGTTTCGTGTTTGTGAGGAAGGTTCCAGTTATCATCACTCCACACAGATCTGAAGTTACATGCTTCAATTTTAGTTGAGTCAGTTTTTGTTTGTATAGCGCCAATTCACAACATACGTTATCTCAAGGCACTTTCCAAATAGAGCAGGTCTAGACCTTCTCTTTATAATAATATTTACAGAGACCCAACAATTCCCACCAAGAGCAGCGCTAGGCGACAGTGACAAGGAAAGACTTCCTTTTAAGAGGCAGAAACCTCGAGCAGAACCGGCCATCTGCCTCGACCGGTTGGGTTTGGGGGAGAGAGAGAGAGAGAGAGAGAGAGAGAGAGAGAGAGAGAGAGAGAGAGAGAGATGCCTCATGCTTCATATTTTCAGGTCATACATGAGAGGAGACAATCAACAACTTTAAGACGTTTACACTTTTTTCACACTGAGTTTGAAACTTAGAGTGTATACTGTCTCAGAAGGATCTCATTTATAACATAGTGACAAAGTCTGTTCATGTATCAGTGTCCTCATGTCTTCATTTGTGGAGACTCATGTCCTCAGTGTCCTCATCTCCTCAGTGCCCGCATGTACCCAGTGTCCTCAGTGTCCTGATGCCATCATGTCCTCAGTGTCCGCATATGTGGAGACTCATTACCTCAGTGTCCTCAGTGTCTTCATGTCCTCAGTATTCTGATGTCCTCATGCTCTTATGTCCTCAGAGTCCTTATTTCCTCAGTGTCCCCGTGTCCTCATTTCCTCAGTGTCCTTGTGCTCTTATGTCATTTCCTCTGTGTCCTCATGCTCTTATGTCCTCATGTCCTCATTTCCTCAGTGTCCTCATGCTCTTATGTCCTCATTTCCTCGGTGTCCTCATTTCCTCTGTGTCCTCATGTTCGCATTTCCTCGGTGTCCTCATGTCCTCAGTGTCCTCATGTCCTCATGCTCTTATGTCCTCAGTGTCCTCATTTCCTTGGTGCCCTCATGTCCTCAATGTCCTCATGCTCTTATGTCCTCATTTCCTCAGTGTCCTCATGTCTTCAGTGTCCTCGTGCTCTTATTGTCCTCAGTGTCCTCATTTCCTCGGAGTCCTCATTTCCTCAGTGGCCTCATGCTCTTATGTCCTTATTTACTCGGTGTCCTCAGTGTCCTCATGCTCTTATGTCCTCATTTGCTCGGTGTCCTCATTTCCTCAGTGTCCTCATGCTCTTATGTCCTCATTTCCTCAGTGTCCTCATGTCCTCATGCTCTTATGTCCTCATTTGCTCAGTGTTCTCGTGCTCTTATGTCCTCATTTCCTTGGTGCCCTCATGTCCTCAGTGTCCTCATGCTCTTACGTCCTCATTTCCTCTGTGTCCTCATTTCCTCAGTGTCCTCATGCTCTTATGTCCTCATTTCCTCAGTGTCCTCATGTCCTCATGCTCTTATGTCCTCATTTGCTCAGTGTTCTCGTGCTCTTATGTCCTCATTTCCTTGGTGCCCTCATGTCCTCAGTGTCCTCGTGCTCTTATGTCCTCATTTCCTCAGTGTCCTCATGTCCTCTCTTCCTTGGTGCCCTTATGTCCTCATTTCCTCAGTGTCCTCATGCTCTCATGTCCTCAGTGGCAGCTGCAGCCCTGCTCAGTGACAGTGAGTCATAATAATGAAATAGTAGCTTGTTTATCATGTGTAGCTGCTAATGCAGGAGAACACACACTATATGACAACTAAAAAAACAAACATTCAAACACACTGTGCCGGCTTGTGTGTGACCCAGTGGTCAGGTGGTGTATGCATTATTCAAACAGATGTATTGTGTTATACTTGATGGAAATGAATGCACAAAAAACCTGTTCACAGGAAGCAGCTCCATCTTCCCAGTGTGGAGACAAAACAATCCATTTGAAACCCAGCACAGACACCTATTACATGACTAAGTTCCTGGGAGAAAGTGGCGTCTTCAAGGTAACGTGGAAAGGGCAGTTGGCATCTTTACAAACCCCCTGAATGTCACCCGTTTCAGTGGATTGACAAAATAATATGCACCCATCTTTTTGTGGCTGCGGATGGAAAGAGAAAAGGAAAAAAAAACATAAAGGAGAGGACGCGGGGCGCATTTGGGCTTTTTCCCCCCTCTCTTTTTAATCAGAGGAGGAAGACTGACATGTCCAATCATAACAAAACATCAGCTGGTAAATGGGCCTTCGCAATCACTGTCAACCAGCCTCCATTAGAAAGACCCCCTTTCCTGGACATCAATCAATGCTTTATGGACTGATTCCTTCATTCATTATTTAATTACAGCTATTTCAATATTTATTTAACCACTGAAGACTTTTTTGTGAGGCTTAATCACTTCTTTGTTGGCAATCACATTTTTACGTCTTGTTTATGTCAGTTTTTTCTTTCTTTTATCCTTTTTTTGGTAATAACTTTGTTCCTCTGCTCTGAATAAAAGCCGAGTGAGAACAGCAGCGCCGCTCCTATCACCACCTACAACAACTGGTGCCAGCTCAAAGCAGAGTGGTCGAAGCAGAGTGTCACACATTTGATCAACTCTAAAAGTGATCTGCTTTTAGATCACCGCTCTCTAATTCCAGAGCATTCAACGAACACACATTAAAAAAAGACAACATCCCCAAAAGTGACAAGCCTTCTGCAGAAATCACATGCAAAACAGCCAGCTGTGGAAATCTGGAATTATTTCCTGAAATTAAGCCCATTAGCCGTGAAATTATTTGCTTTCATTTAAGACGCCATGCAATCCAATTTGAGGTGGCACACGCACACTGCATCTCTTTCCAATTTCCCACTGATCCCGCGGAACCGAACATCCACAAAAGAAGCGGCGTAGGTCACCTAAGTATAGAAAGAGGAGATATATCCTACTGAGAATCAGATTGAAATGGAAGATTAGTGAGGCTTTATCATGATATTCATTCCACCACCACCCCCCACCCCCCACCCCCCCGAACATCAGCAGCCAGCTTGCTGTTTTATTCCAGTTAACACACCAGCAAAGTTTTACAGAGGAACTTAAAGGAGCCACGGAGCAGAACGCTACATGGAGACCATCAGCTGACGGTGAAATCAGGACGGATTTATGGACTAAAACTGTCATTTACATAAACAGCAGAGAGACTGTTTTCTCTTTCACTGCCGGCCGCACTATTCTTTGACTATTAGTGTCGTTTATCGTATCAGGATTAATTGTCTGATTTGGATTAAAGTCGTGATGAGGAGGCCCACAATTAGACTTTTTAGTTGTTTTATACCTCTGTGTTTTTCCTAATAAAATTGTCATTTTTTAAAAGTTTCACCAAGTGCTGCACATATTCAGAATCAGCATAATCTCAGCAAATAATATGTCACTCAGTAAAGACTTCTCTACAGTATAATAGGGGTTAATAGCCCATAGAACAAGACAAAACAAAAAACACTGAACCTTGATTTTTTCCTCATTTTATAGATGAAAGCTGTAAATCATAATAAAGAAGGAAACAGAACACAACACAGAAAGTTGTACATATTTGTTTGGATTGTTCTAGAGGTGATTTGAAGTTTCTATCTTTATCTCTTCATAAGATATGCTCATTTTCTGGAGCAGTACTATGATTGTTTTTGTCTGTTCATTGAAAAATCAGCTCCAAATCCTCTGCTACACTAAATATCTGACTGGTCACATCATTCTGTCTTTATTCTGTCACTTCAATAAACTCAGACCAACTTTTCCTCACTCTGAGCTCAGAATAAAACAGTCCTGCTCCCATTCAGTTTTGGTATACAGCCAAGGCAGGCCAAGCCTCTGAATCAGACACTCTGATTGGCTGTGACAGCACCCACTGGAGCCAATATGAATGTAGAATTGAGTGAAATCTCTCTAGATCTCACTGGTAAAGAATGTAGATGAGAATCAATCATTAAATACACAGACAGAAAGCAGCAATGTGCCAGACAAATGGTAAGATTACTCCAAATATTTCCTAACTTTTAATGTCAGTGTATCGATCAAAGTCAGTGACTCACATGGACAAACAGGTTTGATAGAAAGTGCAGATTCCCTAGTTTAAGGAAAAAATATGGCACGTCTCAAGCTCAAGTGGTCATGGAGTAACGATGCTCTAAAGACAATGTGAAATTTGGAAGCTTAGACGCTCCCACGGGCCTAAGGGGGTTGAAGAATCTCAGGTTTCACCTGTAGTGACTGGAATTCCACTCACAGGTATTCTGATGCTGTTATTGACCTTATATTAATTATCAAATATCAATCAGTCAACAAGGACTGCTGCTTCTTCTTTGATTTATTCACACATATATGTTGAGGCGGTTCTGACTTGCCTCACAGGAAGGAGGTTCTGTGAGGGAACCTGTTGGGATGTTTCCGTGTCCACGGTCTCCTTATGCCTCAGTTTCTGGCAGTTGTGTTTCATATACAAGCTGATCTCTCACATGTTAATGTGAGGTTTTTGTATTGATCTGGACCCACTAGGCAGAACACAGAGTATGTTGAAAAATCAAGTCTTAGACTGTAATTCTTGTGAGGAAAGTGTGGAATGGAGCTGGTGATGGTGATAGGGGCGAGGGGCTGTAGACGGGCTGGCAGTCATATGGCAGAGATGGGTACTTAGACCAGAATCCACACAACAGGTCAAACAGGTGAGTCAAACAACCAGGTATCCACGGAGCAGAGCAGGCAGACAAATTTCCAACAGGCCTGATGAACTGGAGCTGACGGGGCAGATGGCAGAGTTTGCAGGAGTATGGACCTGAGCACAGGAATGACAGAGTTACAAAATAATCATGAAACACTGAGCAACAAAGTGTACGAGCTGAGCTTGGCCGTAGCGTTTGTACCACATGAAGAGCGGAACGATCTGCCGGAGAATGGTGAGTAGAACCACTGCAGCAGGTTGTGGAGTTGATCGCATGATGAGAAGCAGGTGAGTATGGAGACTGGACGGAGCAGGAACCAGGAAGCCACACCCAGCTGACACACACACACACACACACACATACATACACATACACACACACACACACACACACACACACACACACACATACAGACACTGAGAAAAAACTGGGGACAAACAAACACATTTCCTAATTAAAATGTCTAAAAATAACTAGACCTATGTTCTATATGTTGTTAAGTTGTGTTCTTACATTTTCCCAAATGTTTCCATTAATTCTCAAACCAGAGTCTGTGAGTTTAATCATGGTAACGCTCAGTTTCATTGGTCGCCTATCAATGACATCATATCCTCTATGATCATGTGTCAGTGTGTTCGTCTGACAGAAGCTCAACATTGACTTTTATCTAGTTTTAAGCCACATACACTTTTTACACCTTGGTGGTTTTCAGCTCTATATTTGACCCAGATGAAGGATTTTAGTTGTCGGACGTCTGGATCTGAAGTTATCAGAGAAACAAGCTGAGGAAATGTTAGACAGCTCAGCTCCCAGCTGCTGGAGACGTCCTGTCCTGTGTCACTGAAGAGTGTCGCTGAATCTCTGAGTTTTAAAGTGATACTGTTTTCTGGGTGTTTCTGCTGGTTTTAATCCCCTGGTGTGTTTGTTATGGAGAGGAGGACACCTCTATGGATAATTCAGCTGCTGGTAAAAACCTGCTGAACGTCTGGTTCATAAGTTATCAGAGAAACAATCCAAACAAAGGTTAAGGCATCAATCTGAGCTCCAACCCCACCCTGAGTCTCTGCCCTCCATACAGCGTTGCTCAAACAGTGACGGTTAGAATTACTTGGTCTGTTTGATTTCCTGAACCACTGACACTGAAGGAATCCAAACTGGGAGGAGCTTACGGTAAGGGTGGTGAAGACAACTCACATCATGTGACACTATTCATGACGTCACCCAACAGCATCTTTTTTTATTGTTTTGATTGAGAGACCCCTTTAGGCAGAAGTTACAGACTGTGAGTTTAGAGAATACATCTGGTGTGTGTGTGTGTGTGTGTGTGTATATATTGTATATAGATATATATATATATCTATATACAGTATATACATACCTACATAGGATCAGCAGGGAGCAAATGATCTAGATAATAGAACATAATACATAATATAACATAGAGTTTTTTTTGCGCACTCATGGTGTAAAGTGGATGTGATGAGCTTGGACTCAAAGCAGCAATTATAGTTTCACTGGATGTTTCTAGTGTTTCTAGTGAAAGTATTTTTGACCTCTTTACATTGTCCATGTTTTTTATATATATTTTAATTTTTTAATTTACGTCTTCAGGACCTCCTCCTTGAACCGTCACCTTACCGTGGTGGAGGAGTTTGAGAGCCCTAATGACCCTAGGAGCTATGTTGTCGGGGGCATTTTGCCCCTGGTAGGGTCTCCCAAGGCAGATTGGTCCTAGGTGAAGGGCCAGACGAAGAACGGTTCAGAATATCCTTATGACGAGTACTAACAAGAACCCGAGTACCCGGCCCGGAGGGACACCGGGGCCCCGCCCTGGAGCCAGGCCTGGGGTTGGGGCCCGGGGTGGGTGGCCGGGCCTTAGCCCATGGGGCCCGGCCGGGCCCAGCCCGAACAGGCTACATGGGTTCGTCTCTCAGTGGGCTCACCACCTGCAGGAAGAGTCAGAGGGATCCAGTGCATTGTGGATTGGACAGCAGACCAAGGCGGGGGCCTTGGCGGTCCGATCCTCGGTTACGGAAACTGGTTTTTGGAACATGGAACGTCACCTCTCTGGCGGGGAAGGAGCGGGAGCTTGTGGAAGAGGTAGAGCGATACCGGCTAGATATAGTCGGCCTCACCTCGACACATAGTGTCGGCTCCGGAACCCAAGTCCTTGAGAGGGGCTGGTCTCTCCTCTTTGCTGGAGTTGCTCCGGGTGAGAGGCGGAGAGCCGGGGTGGGCTTTTTGGTGTCCCCCAGGCTCTCTGCCTGCATGTTGGAGTTTACCCCGGTGGACGAAAGGGTTGCGTCCCTGCGCCTTCGGGTCGGGGATCGGGTTCTGACTGTTGTCGGCGCTTATGCGCCGAACAGCAGTTCAGACTACCCACCCTTTTTGGAGTCCTTGGGACGGGTACTGGAAAGTGCCCCGAAAGGGGACTCCATTGTCCTACTGGGAGACTTCAACGCTCACGTGGGCAATGACAGCGTGACCTGGAAGGGTGTGGTGGGGAGGAACGGCCTGCCTGATCTGAACCCGAGCGGCGTTCAGTTATTGGACTTCTGTGCTAGTCACATCTTGGCCATAACTAACACCATGTTCAAGCATAAGGATGTCCACAGGTGCACTTGGCACCAGGACACCCTAGGTCGCAGGTCTTTGATTGATTTTGTAGTCGTATCATCAGACCTGCGGCCGCATGTTTTGGACACTCGGGTAAAGAGAGGAGCAGAGTTGTCAACCGACCACCATCTGGTGATGAATTGGATCAGATGGCGGGGGAAGACGCCGCGCAGACCTGGCAGGCCCAAACGGGTTGTGAGGGTCTGCTGGGAAAACCTGGCGGAAGAACCCGTCAAGATGATTTTCAACGCACACCTCCGGCAGAGTTTCGACCGCGTCCCGAGGGCAGTGGGGGACATTGAGTCCGAATGGGCCTTGTTCCGCTCTGCTATTGTTGAGGCGGCTGTTGCAAGCTGCGGCCGCAAGGTAGCTGGGGCCAGTCGTGGCGGTAACCCCCGTACCCGCTGGTGGACACCGGCGGTGGGGGAAGCCGTCAGGCTGAAGAAGGAGGCCTACAGGGCGTGGTTGGCCTGTGGGTCTCAGGAATCAGCTGACTGGTACCGGCGGGCCAAGCGGAGTGCAGCCGCGGCAGTTGCTGAGGCAAAAACTCGGACGTGGGAGGAATTCGGTGAGACAATGGAGGAAGACTATCGATCGGCTCCAAAAAGGTTCTGGCAAACCGTCCGGCGCCTCAGGGGGGGAAGGCGGCAACTTGCTCACACTGTTTACAGTGGGGGCGGGGAGCTGCTGACGTCAACTGAGGATATAGTAGGACGGTGGAAGGAATACTTTGAGGAGCTCCTCAATCCCACCAACACGTATTCCGTAGAGGAAACAGAGCCAAGAGACCTGGGGATGGATGATCTAATCTCCGGGGCAGAAGTCGCCGACGTAGTGAAACAACTGCGCGGTGGCAGAGCCCCGGGGGTTGATGAGATCCGCCCTGGGTATCTCAAGGCTCTGGATGTTGTAGGGCTGTCTTGGTTGACACGCCTCTGCAACATTGCGTGGACATCGGGGGCAGTGCCTTTGGAGTGGCAAACCGGGGTGGTGGTCCCCATCTTTAAGAAGGGTGACCAGAGGGTGTGTTCCAACTACCGTGGAATTACACTCCTCAGCCTCCCTGGTAAGGTCTATGCCAGGGTACTGGAAAAGAGGGTCCGATCGATAGTTGAACCTCAGATCGAGGAGGAGCAATGTGGTTTTCGTCCTGGGCGTGGAACTGTGGACCAGCTCTTTACCCTCGCTAGGGTGCTGGAGGGAGCATGGGAGTTTGCCAATCCAGTCCACATGTGTTTTGTGGATTTGGAGAAGGCTTACGACCGTGTTCCCAGGGGCACCCTGTGGGGGGCACTCCGGGAGTATGGGGTGGATGGCCCCTTGTTAGTGGCCATTAAATCCCTGTACCAAAGGAGTGTGAGCCTGGTTCGCGTAGCCGGCAGTAAGTCGGACCTGTTCCCGGTGAGAGTTGGACTCCGCCAGGGCTGCCCTTTGTCACCGGTTCTGTTCATAACTTTTATGGACAGAATTTCTAGGCGCAGCCGGGTGGTGGACGGGTTTGGCTTCGGTGGCGGGAGGATCTCGTCTCTGCTTTTTGCGGATGATGTGGTCCTCCTAGCTTCATCGAATGCTGACCTTCGGCTCTCGCTTGGGCGGTTCGCGGCCGAGTGTGAAACGGCCGGGATGAAAATCAGCACCTCCAAATCTGAGGCCATGGTTCTCAGCCGGAAACGGGTGGATTGCCCGCTTCAGGTCGGGGGGGAGGCTCTGCCTCAGGTGGAGGAGTTTAAGTATCTCGGGATCTTATTCACGAGTGGGGGTAAGATGGAGCGGGAGATCGACAGGCGGATTGGGGCGGCGTCAGCAGTGATGCGGACGCTGAATCGGTCCATTGTGGGGAAGAGGGAGCTAAGCCAGAAGGCGAAGCTCTCAATTTTCCGGTCGATCTACGTTCCGATCCTCACCTATGGTCATGAGCTTTGGGTAATGACCAAAAGAATGAGATCGCGAGTACAAGCGGCCGAAATGAGTTTCCTCCGCAGGGTGGCCGGGCTCAGCCTTAGAGATAGGGTGAGGAGCTCGGTCATCCAGGAGGGACTCGGAGTAGAGTCGCTGCTCCTCCATGTCGAGAGGAGCCAGTTGAGGGGGTTCGGGCATCTGGTGAGGATGCCTCCTGGACGCCTCCCTGGGGAGGTGTTTCGGGCATGTCCCACCGGGAGGAGACCTCGAGGTCGACCAAGGACACGCTGGAGGGATTATATCTCTCGGCTGGCCTTGGAACGCCTCGGGATTCTCCCGGAGGAGCTAAAGGAAGTGGCTGGGGAGAGGGCCGTCTGGACCTCTCTGCTGAGGCTGCTGCCCCCGCGACCCGGATCCGGATAAGCGGGAGACAACGAAACGAAACGAAAACGTCTTCAGGACAGATGCTACAGTGACTCTATATTAGAAAGTGATGAGATTGACCAGGGCTAGCTGGTTAGCATGCTAGAATAGAAGAAGAAAGAAGAAAAGAAGAAAAGAAGTGATAGAAATAGAAGCAAAACAAGAGTTAACATTGGTGTTTCTTTCCACCTCTGGAGTCAGCTGTTGGTGAAACAATTTTGATAATGTACTCACAATGTTCCTTTTAGACTGGTAAGTAAGCAGCTGCTACTGCTAACGTTAGCTATGAAGCGATAGCAAAACTTACATTTAGCTTCTTTAAGGCTCAGTTTCTGAATACAGGCTGTGTGCATTTCTCTGTGGACTGAGTCTTTGATACTTCCACAGTATTAATATGGAACCTAGACCTGCTTTATAATCAAACAACACAAGGACATCTACCTTTATACTATATGGACCTTTAACCATATATGACTGTTTTCAACACTGAGCTTATTAAAGGTCAGTGGAGATGTGGAATATGCTACAGGAGTCAATGTTCCTATAAATGTTTTGATATATTTTTCTGCAGTGAAAACACTTCGCTTTCGGAAGACATTGACATGAAACCAAGCTGACCAATGTTGCTGATCTTCATCAGTTAGGAACTCAAAAGGCAGCTATAAAAACTGTATTGTCGGAAGGCAAGTCCTGCCAGTATGAAATCGTTAGCACAGGCAACTTTTTGCCATGAGTTGTGGTTCATCAACACAGGATGTTTGGTTCAAACAAATGAAAAGACTAAATGGGTGCATGCATCCAATCCACCAGCAGAAGACACGTAGATAAGGGTTCATAAACCACATCCTGTGACTGAGTGACAGCGCTGGATGTGCCTTTATGTGAGAGCACTGGGCGTCAACCATCCAAAGCAACATGTATTCACTGCAAGTTAACACCATAGCAGCGTACACCCTGAACCTGGCAGGAGCATCTAATGTCAGCATGGAGGGAGACCAGAGGACGTAAAGGTAATGACAAAATAGAAGTCCAGTGGAATGCAAATAGATGCATCTCCACCCCCTCCACCCAGACTAATGTCCCGGTAGTAACATTGCTCCTGTTTGTGGGAGGTGAAAGGACTGTCCATCTCTGTCTGTCTTCTGGTCTCTTCTGGTTTTTACATCTTTACACAAATAGAAACTCACTTCCTTGTTCAGTCAGAGCAGTGTATGGAGGCTGCAGGCCAGGTAAACAGAAGCTACTGGAGTAATGATGGTTGACCCCGTGACCTTTTGTCAACACCACTATTAGGTCATAATGTTCATTTTACCAACCCTTTACCCCCCCACCCCCTTTACCAACCCTTTCATGCAACTGTGAAAGCCAAGATTTTTTTCCTCTGTGTTTTTGTTCTTCACTAGACATGAAAAAAATATTTTGAATTAAATTTCTTTGTTTCACATATTATGTGAATGAAATGTCCACTCAGAATTTTAAGTGATACCTGATAACTGTATAATAAATCAAACAGTGTATTTTGTGGAAACTGTGTACATGAATTTACAAGCAACCTCATACCTGCTGGGTAAAAGGTGTCTTGCTTAATGGAGCAACATGTAGAGGAAATGTGGGTAAAGTGTGTGTGTATTTATTTCAGTGTATGTGCTATCTGAGCATGAATACAGGTGTGTGCATATGTGTGTTAATCAGTTTCACACTAATTTTGTTATCAGAGACGGTCCAGAAAGGAGGGCACCTTTAAACCAGATTAACATTTGCTTGTGCATTATATAAGCAAACACAAGGGCCTTGATTGTGATAAAAATAAGAGGGAAAAGCTTATCGCAGCCAGTCCATCACTCACACCCTCTGACACAGTTTCCCTTTTTTACCTGTTTTGATCAAAGATTTTTCTTCACTTCCTTTGTTGTCAATGTCATTTAGACCTCTGTGTTTTCAGTGCTTAATATTGCTCATGTCAGCTGTCACTCAGACTGTGATTTATTAAATCTGACTTTAGTTTTATTGGTGAAATAGGTAAGAAAGGTTTGTTGTGTTCTCACAGATAAGGGATACCTACAGTCTGATTTTAAATCATAATTTATTCTGACTCCAAAAGATAAATGTGCCTGGATGAATGAGGGCAAGGGAGTCAAATGAGCAGTGCATGCTCCTGACTCAATGCCCTTCTTAGAGCCCTAGAGTAAAGCATGTTACCCCAGTGTAGTGCAAAAAGGCCCATTCACACCAACATTCAAAACTACAACATTTTCACTTCATCTCAAATGAGGTGTCACAATCTGGAAAGAAGTACATTTGAAGAAGTGTGTGTAAGCTGGTGTGTGGACCATCTGCCGCAAAAACTGTGAATTCAATGTCCTTTATTTTGATAGAGATAAATTAAGTTAGCATTAGCACAACCACTAACACTGTGTCAGCCCCTGCTAGTTACAAGCTAACAAACAAATGTGTCTGGATCTGGCTGAGGCTCAAACATTTGGCTGGGTCGCTCTGATGTTTCCTCTTCTAACCATCTAAATACACACATCTCTTTTACCGGTCACCTACTAACAAACAACATAAACAAATAACTATGTTAACCGTTCTGATCCGTCTGCTAGTCTCTGGTTCTGGTCTCAGACTCCTCCTCTGAGTCTGGGTCTGACTGAGGCTCAAACATGTGGCTGAGTCTCTCTGATGTTTCCTCCTCTAACCATCTTGATACTCTCTGCTCTTTCACCTGTCCACCTGGAGCAAGCAGGTGGTGGGTGGGGCTCAAGGCCTGATCCTGATTTCTCAATAAGGAAGTAAGAGGAGATGTACTTCCTAGGATTGAGTCAAATTCCCAGCCTGAATTATTGTTTCAGTCTGCCCCTGTTTCCAAGACTATTTCTTTCTGTCATCTATGCATTGAAGCTTTCATGCTTCTTTATGTTTTTATTACAAGCTTGACGACTTCAATGGACTGTTTGCAGGTCACCCTTAAAAGTCTTTAAGTTTATTACAGCTGATACAGAAAGAAGAAAAGAGCTGCACCGGCCTCAGGATATATTTTAGGATTCTGGGACTTTACCCCAAATGTTTGGTTGATGTGATCTGTCCCTGATACAGCCTTCATTCCACAGCTACCAACTGTAACTGACTGTGCTGCTGCTTTCTTTAGTTCTCTTAATGTCAGGCACTTTGAGCTGCATTTTGTGTATGAAAGGTGCTACTGTATATACAGTAAATGAAGTGCTCTGACCTTGCATTTGTGAAATGTTCCCAGGGTAAAGCCATGGAGAGTCAGACAGTGATGAGCTGCTATAACTATACTGTAGTAGTTAAATAAACACTCTTCATGTTTTATTGATGCAACCGTTGAAACCAACTACCCTCAACCTCCCTCAGCCACATACACATACACATACATACTGAAGGCTGGAGGTTCAGGAGATTTTCCTGCCCATCAAATCAATCAATAACCACTTGCTAAAAACTAAGCAAGCATGAAAATGAACAGGCAGGGAAGTCTTATATTCCCCAACCGTATCCCACAGTATGTTTACTGACTCTGTCTCTGAATCCCTGTTAAATGGAACAGCAGCACACAGAAGAAAGGACAACTCAAGCTCCAGAGGTCTGGTCTCAGAGAAACCTTAAAATTGTAGTTTTAGTCAATACAGCCTTGTTTTGAGGGGATGTCCCCAGCTGAAACGGTATTAAATCAATCACAACTTTTAGAAGTACTATATAATAGTAAAAGTATCAAAGACAAGTGGAACTCTTTCAGCCTTGATTCATTGACATGCTAAGTTTCATTTGACTTACTGAGGATCTTTGACTTCATCCGTCCATCTGTCACATATCTCGTGGACACGATATCTACAAAACGCCTTGATGGAACTTCTTCAAATTTGGCACAAACATTCACTTCCACTCAAAGAAAAAAATTGATTAGATTTTGGTGGTCAAAGGTCAAAGGTCAAGGTTAGTGTGACCTCACAAAACACTTTTTAGCCATAACTCAAGACTTCACAGCATTTACAACAAAATTTCCACACAAATGGTTCATATTTTATATGACTCTGGATAAACAGGGATTTAATGTGAAACTAGTCAGAGTGGAGGAGACAGAAGATCATGAGGAAGTGATTCTGATCCTGATTTTAGATCATTATTATATTTTTTTATATTAATATTCAGCATTAATTTCCCATGTGATGCTACAGTATTTCAGAGTTGAGATTTGGGTTTAAGGCATGGAGATGATCAAGAGATCAGATAACTTCCTACTGTGATTCATCATGGAGTGAAATCAGTGGATGATGTGGGTCTTTAGTGTTTAGTCAAACTATAACGAAACCCACATAAAGAACATGCAACCTTCACATACAGTGCATTCAGAAGGTGTTTTTATTTTGCTAAAATGAAAAAAAAATCCGTCATCAATCTACACTCAGTACCCTGAATGACAAAGTAAAAACTGAATTTTAGAAATGTTTACAAATTTATTATAAAGGAAAAACTGAAATATCACATTGACATAAGTAGTCAGACGCTTTGCCGTGACACTTGAAATTTAGCTCAGGTGACTCACTGAGGACGAGGAATCAAAACAGATACTACTAATTACTAACCACTAATTGACAGCCATTTCTACCTCCACAGCTATCCATATATAGCCTACATTATTAATTGCACAATTGAACCCCCCCACCCACACTGGAGAAGCCCCCAAAAGAAAAAAGGGCATGACCCCTTTTTTCAGCCTTCAGTGGAGGCTGCTGCCGCTGCCCACAGTGCTGGTATTGATTCTGTGGAATCTAAAAGGGGGAAAATCTCTCCTGTGAGCTCAGGTAGAGCTAGAAGGAGCAGTTTGTGACCAGCTACAGATTGAGTGGTTATTTACAAGTATTCAAAACAGCTGTTCTACATTATGGGTCTGTAATATTACCTTTCTCTGTAATGTCCCAAAGTGCCTCAAAAAGTCTAAAAGGAAAACCCAGCACACACACACACACACACACACACACACACACACACACACACACACACAAACACCCCCCCACCCCTGCCAACAGCCCTTCCCCTTCCCTCCATCCCCACCCCCTGTACCCTCCATATGCCTTAATGACGACCTGCTAAGGCCTCCTTTGGCTGAATAAAAAGGAATAATTGGCTATCATTGTCTTCCCCCAGCACAAAACGCTGGTGTCCAGATGCCCAGGCCCTGGCTCTCAGGGCCTTAATTAGAGTAAACCTGAGGACCAGGAAAAGGCCAATTAGCCCCCCTACCCACACCCCCCAAAGAAACAACTTTCTTTCACTCTTTCTAGCCTCGCTTTCCTGCTGGCCTTCCCTTCTGCTTTCACCCCATCTGTTTGAATGCAGGTAAAGGGAGTTGAGAATGGGGGGAGTCAGTGGCTTTCTCTGTCTTTTCTTTGCATGTGTGCCCGTTAATAATCACATAGAGTAAACCTCCACATCTAAGTATATATGAAGGAATCTCTGTAATTTAACTTTCTCAACAACAGCTCATCTGATCATCTGTCGAGTCGATTCAAATTTTTTTGAATGAGCGGTTCTCGAGAAAGCTTCAAAAACTTTTCTACATGTTACTAGATGGGCAGCACGCCAGGGTTCTGTGTTTTATTTGAAGTGTTGATCCATAAGAAGATATATTTGTGGTTTTAAGAACCAAAAACCATCTCAGTGTAGTTTTACATATCCTCTCTCAGGCTTCTCTCTAGAGCTCTAGTAACAACAGGTCGATGAGCCAATCAAAAGAGAGGAGGCTCTCAACCTCTTTTCTGATTGGTTGATTGTTTTCTGAGTGATCTAATAAAAATAAAGCAGATTTCATTTAAACACTCAGAGAAACCAAATCTTGAATGGCTGGATGGTGGGTCCAGGTGAGAGGGGCTTGGTGTATGGCTGGGAGCGGTGACTACTTTGTTGTGACATCACAAAGTTACAGAAGTCCTAGAAGCTGGTTTTAAGGCTCAGTTTCTGAATACAGGCTGTATGCATTTCTCTGTGGATTGAGCGCTTCGATACTTTCACAGTATTAATATAAAACCTAGACCTGCTTTATAATCAAACTACACATGGACATCTACATTTAGAATATATAGGACCTTTATGGCAGGTGGAACTGTGACAGCTCTTTCTGCTCCGTCACCCAGACGCTATCAGAGCACAGTGGAGCAGCCAACTCCTGCAGTAACATAGAAGACTGACTGACCTCAACACACTCCAGCATGAGTTGCCTAACTCAGGCCAAGCAATCAGCCCCTACTGACAGGCAGTCCTTTGACTTCAGCACTCTGTAATTGACCTTTCTAGTGCACTGCCTGTCAATCTGAGTTTTGATATTCCAGTTACCTTCAGTGAAGGGAGCGACAAGAACTGCCTCATTCTGAACACCTCCAAGACCAAGGAGATGGTCATGGACTTCCGGAGGTCTAGGCCCCCCCTTCAGCCAGTCAACATTCGAGGGAAGGACATTGAGGTGGTGCACACTTTTAAATACCTAGGTGTGCACCTGGACAGTAAACTGGACTGGTCCCTGAACACAGATTGCATCTACCTGAAGGGGCAGAGCCGGCTCTTTCTCCTCAGGAGGCTCAGGTCCTTTGACGTCTGCAGTGAAATGCTGCACATGTTTTATCAGTCAGTGGTCGCTAGTGTACTCTTTTATGCTGCAGTCTGCTGGGGCAGCAGCATGTCTGACATGAACACAAAGAGACAGCAAACGTTTTATCTCATTGCACTGCAGAACAGAGAGGTTCAGGAGATCCTTTGTTCCCACTGCCATCAGGCTATACAACACCTCAGCCAAAGGAAGAGGACTAATTTAATTATTATTGTTTATTAATTCTTAACTGTTACTATTGTTATCACCAATGAGCTACTGGTCACATGAATTTTCCCCTAGAGAATAAATAAAGTATATAATTATCTATCTATCTTCCCTTCATTAAAAAACACAGCTAATGTTAGCTGGTCCCCCTCCTTCCTATAATGTGAGATGAACACGGCACTAAGTCTGTGGAAGGTACAAATCATGCAAAAAAAATATGACAAAATAATGTCAGGTAAGATTCAGTGCTAACATTAGCAGCTAGGCTAATTAGTTTCCGGTTTTGAATTAAAACACAAACCCATTAGCACAATGGGTCCTAGCCACAGACTGTACATAAACAGGTTCCTGAAGCTTAGAGTGAGCCATCTTGGAAGTGCCTGACTCCACCCCGAACTCCCAGCTAATCCAATAATTGGCAAAGAGGAGGGGAGTGTGTGGACCGAGACTTGTGAACAGTGAATGCCGGTTTGTGGCAAATATACGCTCACCCACCTGTCACTCAAAGAGTCAATTATACATAACTTTAAGTCTTGATAAAATGTAAACAGGCAAGTTATTATTATTATTATTAAAATTCACCTCAGTACAGTTGTCATGAAGGAGTTGTCAACAACCTCTCTATCTCACTACTGCTATCACAATAAAGGCAAAAATGTCCCCAAAAAAGTATTTTATCAACTTTTGTAAGGTGTATAATATACAGAGCTGTGTTGTGATCCAGTCAAACTGCACAGCATGGGGTTAACAGATTGTCTCATACTGTAGCAACATAGAAAGCTTGAAAAAAAAAAATCAAAAATTAAGTAAAATAATGGAAAAAAATCATCAGTCTTCCAGTGACCCCTGCACTCCCTCTGGATGAAGTGGATCTGTATGTTCCTTTAACTTTAAGTCTTGGAGAGCAATCTTTACTCATGTCATAAGCCGAGCAGCGATTGTATTTTAACAGGTGTATCGGTCCATGTTGCATCCACCTGTGTGTCTTCCTGTGCAGCGGGACACAGTGATTGCAAGCTGTCATGATCAGATTACTTATGTGGGGTTTATGAAAGCATTATGTAGGCACTGGCAGGAAAAGCCTGAGCGAATAACTGCTTAATCTGTGAATTAATTCAAGTCCTCCATAAGCAATATTTACCCAAGCTATTTAAAAAGCACAGGAGTGTACTGTCAGGTATCAATGGTATTCAAATGACCTGTGCTCCCTCTCCTTCTCTGACACAGAGTAGTGGTGAATTTATATTGAGAAGTCATTCAAATGCATCTGAGATTAATCAGAGCTAATGCTGCTGCATGCTGTAAAAAGGACCTTTTAGCATGGTAACCAAGCACCCTTACATGTATTTACATTATTCATGAGAGTGATTTGGATAATGCTGCCTCTGACTATTACTGCCTCTATGGCGTGTTAACATGTATTAAGAGTGATTTGATGAGATGTGGATTCATGGCGAATGGGGGTGTCAATTACCACTGGAGTTAATAGGGTTGAGTGAGCAAATGGTGCGAGCAAATTTCATGCAGTCCGCACTTGTGTAATTCTTTAGGAACAAGATGATTTGAAATCTGTGTATGCTGTACCTCCACACACATCTGATCTAAAGCTGCTACTCTTCAATTTTGTGGAGATTTGAAATAGCCAGCTCTGCTAGCATGCTAACCTGTGTGAAGCTGTGAAAAGTTTGAGCCTCGGAGATGCTATTTGGCTCCACAGAATAAACCATAAAACAGGAGCAAAACACCACAACAAATGCATGGTAACATTGAGAGAAGACAGTTAACATAGTGCTTTCCCGGTGCGATGTGCCACTGCCTACTGCATTCTCGCACTCTGAGAGTCCTCTTGTTTACTAACAGGCCATGTATCTGCCTAATAACTGTCTGTTGCCTTCATCTGTCTCATCCCACCATTTCCACCAGAATCAAACATCTGAGAAGTATGAGGCAGCATGGGACCAAAAATAGGGTCTGCTCTGTGAGTTTGTCACCTTCAGCCAGACAGTAAGGAAGAGCACCTGAAAATGTGAGAGTATGAGAGTAATCTCTCTTCCATAGAGAGGTCAGAGGTCAGACTCCAGAGCTCGTTGGGCTCCCCTCAAGGACGTAAGTGATAGACGTGCAATAGATTCTGGGCCACTGAAAACCACAAACAGAGACGCAGCTTGTGAACAGGCAAGGCAGGCGACTGCTTTGGGCCCCAGGCTGTTAGGGGGTCCCCGAGGGCTGACAAACTTAACTTCACAGCAATGTCTTAAAATTCGGCTCCGTCCCCCTTAAACCAGCCAACTGATTATTTGCAATGACATATCAGTAACAAACCTCCCAAAAGGGGCCCCATGTCAATCTGTGGTCAATTTGCAACAGACATTTCAGAATCAGTGTTGCCAACTGTTTTCAGTAAAGTGTGCACATACATACAAGATTTTTTTTTTAAATCTAAGGATAATAATCAATATTTTGAAAATGACAAGGTTTTCCACATTCTTTGTAATTACATTTTTAAAATCCTACTAACGTGAACATTTGGAATAAAAAAAAGATTCACCTCCGACCACAGAGGACCCAGCAGTTGCTACATGTTGAGATTTTAGAAATAGACTGAACTCAGGCCTTGATGTGAATTTAGTTTCACACATTAAATTAGATGATTGTCAGCCCAGATATAAAGAAAGGTCTATTCTAAGGTGCAGCTGTTGACTTGTATGTGTCCAGTTTCTTTGAACTTGAACCAAAAAGAAACAGGGGAGATGTCACCACTTCATCAATACTGACAGGTGCTTTCTGGTAGCACTGAAAGACTGCTGGGAGTATCACATTTAGGATTACCACAGTAGGCCCACAGTTGGCCCACGATTGGCCAAGAGAGGCTCTATTCATCTAATAACGCTGAATAACTCTGAGTCCCTCGAAAGGACAATCGTTCTAAGCTCTGACGCTATCAGTGTAATCTTCTGCCAGATGAACACGATGCTTATCTTAATAATGACCATCAAAATTATATTTTAATGCTGAGATCGGCACTGGCAGTTGTACCCGGGGGAAGGACTTCTTAGAGACGGGTGCAGCTAGATGTTATCCAGTGTGGTGGTTATCAGATCTGCTGCAGAGGATGTGAGGCTTCCCGAACTGGGTTGAGGGAGGGGAGAGAGAAGGGAAACCAGCCTGCTGCCCAGGACGGTGTGGAGAGTGGATGAGCACACACACACACACACACACACACGTACACACACACACATACACACATACACACACACGGACACACTGCTGAATGTGCTCTCACTGTGTTACACACTCTGTCTGAAGACATGCATCAATATTAAAGCGCCTCTCTCTCTGTCAGTCCAACTCTCTGGCATGCAGCTCACCCTTGGGACAAGCATGGATTTTACTACGATGAATGCAAATGAAACCTCTTCTTCTGCATGTCTAACACAGTAGCTTGAACCCTCTGGGGCAATGATACTCCACAACAACCCCTCGCTCCCCACCCCTCCATTACACACACATCTTCCAACAACAACCCTGCATCAGAGATTTGGAGACCTGATCAAACCAGTTTGCACTGGATGAAAAACGGATTCCATCAAACTGTAACAGCATCAGATAATCTTATAACAACAGTGGAGGAGCCCAAGTGCCCAAGGCAAAAACGATTTAAGCAGCTGCAGCTAAGGGCCCCTTAGCCAACAAGGGGGCCCTGAACTAGGAAATTGCAAGTGAAGTCCTCTGCCTCGGCTCAGTCGAGACACTTGGACATCTTATATGATTTTAGTGTGTTTTCTTCCTGGACTGACATAGTTACAGTTAAATCTTAAAAAGTGTTGATGCTCAGTGACACTGACAGTCGTGCTGGTGCTGCCTGTTTGAAAGCAGCAGCACCCCTTTGTAAAGTGCATGAGTTTTGTAGTTGATGGTCTAAAACATGTAGAATCCCTTGACTGCTCAGCTATGACTCAGTGACCAGCCCTGTCCTGGGGACAGTAAGTATTGGCATTCAGTTTGTTTTAACCTGTGACGTCTAGTTGTGGTTAAAGCTTTCCACATTCAATTCAGCAGTTTCAGACACACTATTATCAAGTTTTACACTTTCAGAGGCTTTCGAGGACTTCCAGGACCTTAAACCTATGGACCGCTTTCCACCGTGATTCACTTCCTCCTGCAGTTTAAGTGCCAAAGTCAATTCTCTTCTGCTCACAATAAATTCCTTTTCACTTTAAATTCCTCATCCTGTGTTGTTCCTCTTATTAGTCTCTCCTGACCTGTCGGTTGCTCTGTCCATGTTCATCCAGACCAGCCTCAACAGCAGTCTTCCAGATTGCCAGGAAAGATGCTGAGATTGGTTTCTAATGATTTTGATGACCTGTCAATCTTCAAGTCAACAGCTGGATCCAGAAGGTACTCTTTAACTTGGATGCATAGAATTTGCAGGCCAGACCTCTTGGCAGGGCTGATAATTGGAATAATGTGCATAACAAAACCTTTCTGTTAACCTGATAAGAGAAGGATGCAACAGACACCTGACACTCTCAGATACTCGCTTTCAGACGAACTGTCCAACCTCAACATGTTGACAACCCCCGAGATCTCACCCCTTCACAAACAAGCAAGTAAGAAGGAAATGGAAAGCAAATGTACAAGAGGATGGGAAGAGAATGAATAAGCAGAGGAAGACAGGAAGAGAGGATGAGGAAGAAGAAAGATGAGAGGAGGAGGAGGAGGAGGAGGAGGCCTATTTATCAGTCTAATTATGAGAGACAGATCAGAGGCCCCAGTACATAGTAGGATGGTCTGAGTCAGGGAAAAGACTGCGGCCGGTCACACTGAATATTAATAGAAAGAGGAGAGAAGGGGGAAGCATTTTATTAGCTAGACTAATGGTGGATGCGAGTAAACCTCTTTTCCAATATCTGGGTTGCTCTGACCTCTCTCATCTCCGTGGCCTCTTTTGAATAGAACAGCTCTCAGATAAGCTGGACCACTGCAGGGCGACCTTCTCGGATTTCAATATCAGACACCAGATTTTAACCCACTGTTCACCAGGGAGAAGAATCTGAGGAAAAACTGGGAGCTGGATGCAATTTGAATAATGATGCCTGTGGTTTAACACTTGAGATTTGCAGGATCCTTTGATTTGCTGTCCAAACATGTAATAATAACAACCATGCGTAGTATCTTTGGTTCTCTTTGCAGCGCAGTCTCATGTAAGTTAACTCGTACTCATACAGAAATTCAGCATATTATTTTGAAACACAGAAATGACAGCATTATTGTTTTTTTTTCTTTCTTTTTTTAAAGAAAGCCAAGCCAAAGCCAATATTAAAATTACATTTTATTTTCCATTTGTGTATGTATGATTTACAACAAAATTAAAATCTCTCAAAAGTCTAACTTATTAATACTGCTACAAAATTAAAATGAACCCTTGGTAACACTTTATTTTATGGGTCTGTTATTCCTTTATATTTTTTGGGAGATTTCCTGATAAAAACTGTGGAATTGGAATTGATCATGAGGAAAATAGAGACAAAGCTCCAAGACTGTTTTAGTAACAGCTTGATTAGTTTTGTTTAAAATCAGCTGTTGATTGTAGTGGATTGTTCTGTCCCATACACAAATGTGATATAAATACATATACTGAATTTCCATACATGATAGATAGATAGATAGATAGATAGATAGATAGATAGATAGATAGATAGATAGATAGATGTTATACAGCCTGATGGCACTGGGAACAAAGGATCTCCTGAACCTCTCTGTTCTGCAGCGCAGTGAGATGAGACGTTGCTGCAGCTGTAGCTGCTTCTCTGTCCTGCCAGAATGTTGTGGAGAGGATGATTGGTATTGTCCAAGATGGCCTCCATCTTACATTGCATGCGTCTCTCCACAACAGTCCTGAGTAAGTCCAGACTCCTGCCAAGCACAGACCCAGCCTTTTTGACCAGCTTGTCCAGCCTCCTTGTGTTCATGTCTGACATGCTGCTGCCCCAGCAGACTGCAGCATAAAAGAGTACACTGGCCACCACTGACTGATAAAACATGTGCAGCATTTCTCTGCAGACGTCAAAGGACCTGAGCCTCCTGAGGAAAAAAGGGCCGGCTCTGCCCCTTCAGGTAGATGGCCTCTTTGTTCAGGGACCAGTCCAGTTTACTGTCCAGGTGAACACCTCGGTATTTATAAGTGTGCACCACCTCAATGTCCTTCCCTCGAATGTTGACTGGCTGAAGAGTGGGCCTAGACCTCCAGGAGGTGTTCAGAAGGAGGCAGTTCTTGTCGCTACCTTCACTGAAGGTCATAGTCAGATCCCTGTACTCCTCCTCCCGCCCGTTCCTGATACGTGCCATAATATCTGCTTCATCCGAGTATTTCTGGATGTGGCAGGACTCAGAGTTGTATTTGAAGTCGGCCGTATACAGGGGGAACAGGAACAGAGCCAGAACAGTCCCCTGTGGAGCCCCAGTGCTGCTCATCACTGTCCCTGAGACACAGTTACCCAGCCTGATGTACTGTGGTCATCTTGTCAGGTAATCCACAATCCAGGACGTGAAGCAGGGATCCACCCCCCCCATCCCTTCTGGCTTGTCTTTAAGAATGGGGTAGAACAGATTGAACTCACTGAACTCATTGGCCTTGTCCACATCACCTGATGTTGCCTGGCTGTTCTTCTCTTTATAGCCAGTGATGGTCCTCATCCCCTTCCACACCTCTCTGGTGTTGTTGTGCTGCAGCTTCCTCTCTACTTTCTTTTTGTAGTCCTCCTTCACCTGCTTTAATCTCCTCTTCAGCTCATGTCTCACACACCTGAGCTTCTCCCTGTCTCCATCCCTGAAGGCCTCCTTTTTCTGGTTGAGGAGGGTCTTGATGTTACTGGTGATCCAGGGTTTGTTGTTTGGAAAGTAGCTTGCTGGTATTACAGTTTCCATACAGAAGTTAATGTAGTCTGTGGTACATTCAACCATTCTATCAAGGTCATGGTCAGTGCTTTTATCATTTTCCTGTGACTCCAACAGGACATTCCAATCTGTGCACTCAAAACAGTGTTTTAGACACTCACTGGCCTCCGGGGTCCAGTTCCTGAATGAGCGAGTGGTTGCAGCCTGCCTCAGTACACAGGGTTTGTAGGAAGGTTGAAGAAAAAACAGATTATGATCTGATCTGCCAAGTGGTGGTAGAGCTGAAGCAGTGTAGGCCTCCTTGACATTTGCATACAACAGATCCAGTGTCTTATTTTCCCCTGTGGGACAGTCAACACACTGAGTGAAGCCAGTCAGGTGAAAGGTGAGAGTGACATGGTTAAAATCCCCTGATATTGCAATGAATGCATCAGGGTGCTGGGTCTGTACTCTCTCAACAGTCTCGTGAATGATCTCGTTAATTGCAGGCTCTGCTCGTCGTTGAATGTAAACAACAATGGCGACGATGTGTGAGAACTCCCTCGGTACATAGTACGGTCTAAGACCAACTGCCAACAGTTCAGTATCCAGACAGCAGATCTTCTCCTTCACTGTGATATGGCCAAGGTTGCACCATCTATTGTTCACAAGCAGAACCAGCCCTCCGGCCTTATTCTTTCCACTTGCTCTGGCGTCTCTGTCCGCTCGTACTGCGGTGAAGCTGGGTAAATCCACACAACAGTCGGGAGTCTTGTCATTTAACCATCTCTCCGTGAAACACACGAGACTACACTAACAATATGCTCACTGGTTCTTCACAAGTGCCTGTAGTTCATCACACTTGTTAGCCAGGGAGGTGACATTTCCCATGAGGATTGACGGTAGAAAAAGCTTATATCTCCATCTCCTAGCCTTTAGCTTAGCCCCAGCTCTGCATTCACGGTATGGCTTCTTCAGCTCGGCCAGTATGGGATGTTTAACTCCATATCTGGTAAACTTTAAAACCAGGAGTTCTTCCTTTGTGTACATTTTCTCAATCGTCAGACGAAACAACAGCGTAGAATAATAAACATCAATTGACACAAAATACACAAATATACTGCAAAAAAAATACGAACTATGAACTGCATTGCTGCCACTTGTTTCCAGCACATCATTCCAAAAGCATATATGTATAAAATAAAAACATAGATGTAAAAATTGCATATGAAACCTCTTAGATATTGGAACAGTATTATATATTGACATATAAGTGTTTGTAATATTTTTTGTCCAACCCAGCTGCCCACAAAATCACTGAGGGTTGGTGTATTTGTGTATGCCAAGCACATAAAATAGAGTTTGTAAGTCATGTGTTTGATACATGTAGCTACTGTTACTTTATGACGTGAATGTAAAACTTTAAACATGTCCTGCTTGAGTTTGTCAATGATGAATGTGTCTTTTATTCATTATTGAATCTGTATTGTGCATTAAGCTTGTTATGCATTTAGGTGGGGGGTTGCATAAGTCAATAAGATCTTTAGAGCAGTGTGTGTGTGTGTGTGAGAGAGAGACAGAGAGAGAGACAGAGAGTGAGAAAGAGAGCGTGTGTAGGTGTGTAGTATATAACACGCGTGTGTAAGTCCGGCATCTGTATAATATAATTTTGTGTAAAATGATAACAGACGCTCCGATAACACCACCCACCCCTCTTACATAGAGTCTTGGCTTCCTCAATAATTTTCCCCACGCCACGCCACGCCACGCCACTGATAATTGCCGCTACATTATTTAATTATGGGAAACTTCTATGAAACTTCCGATGTATATTTTAGAAAATTATTAGGAATTTAAGGACCAGTTACTGAAACCACTGACAGACAATATTCATCCATCAGAGAATGAACAGACCCAACATTCACAAACCAAACCATTGAAGTACTCACTGAAAATTAGTCATCCGTTTTCATTGGGCAGCAAACACACATTTTCAATGTATTTTTAAATTTCAGATTTCATTTATGAATTTGATTAAATGGTTTCATTTTAATATTGGTAGCTCTGGACTTCTGTATAAGATATATGAGACATGGATAAAGAAGGAGGAGATGATTCTGGCAAATTGGTCAGAGCTGTCTGCAAACTATTTCCCCCTCAGAACAGAAAGCTGCCCTTAAATCAACCTGGAAACTGTCTGGTCTTGTTGGGCTGGAATGTGGCAGTTACAACCAGACCTGATGGCACGCAGCACTCAACGAAACAGAAGGGGGGGGGTAGTAGGAGAGAGAGAGGCTTGAGGGAACTTTCCCTCTGATAGCATGTTCAGTATGTACAAATACCACAAAGCATTCACCGAACTGCCCTTTTTCTTTTAATCTCGCTACACAGGAATATTACAATAAGCGCTGAGTCTGATCACCAGCCCAGATTTCCTAAAGGTCAACTCATCTGCAAGTGAAGGCAACGAGCGAGGGAGAGAGAGAGAGAGAGAGAGAGAGAGAGAGAGAGGAGTGGAAAATATGTAATGATAATTTACTCCTCAGACAACTCTCAGCAGTGTTGCCACATGCAGCACTGTGAAGAGGGTTTCTTATCAAATATAATACATACACTGTATTAAGGCTCCAGTGTACACACAGATTAATTACACAGTACATGTACTGTAACCACAAAAATATTTATCTTTTTTTTTTCTGTTTGTATACTAACCTGTACCTGTTTAGGAGACCTTGGAGATGGTACAAGAATTTAGCATTGTGACATTATCCTGCTGGAAGGAGCCATTAGAAGATGGTGAACTGAGGCCATGAAGGGATGATAGATAGATAGATATGAACACGATGAGCAACAATACTCAGAGAGACTGAGACATTCAGACCAAAATTGATTGGTATTAAGAAGAAAACATCCCCCACACCATCACACCACCACCACCAGCCTGGACTGTTGACACCAGGCAGGTTGGACAATGGATCCAGACTCTGACTCTACCATCTGCTGCCTCAGCACAAATCCACATCCATCAGACCAGGTGTTCAACTGTCCAGTGTTGGTGAGTCTGTGTCCACTGCAGCCTCAGGTTTCTGGTCTTGGTGACAGGAAGTGGAACCTGATGTGGTCTCTGCTATTGTAGTCCATCCACCTCAATGTTGTTCACCCTGAAGCTTCTCTGCTCAGCACAGTTGTAAAGAGTGGTTATCTGAGTGACCGTAGCCTTTCTGTCAGCTCCAACCAGTCTGTCCCTTCTCCTCTGACCTCTGACCTCTCTCATCAACACAGAGCTGCTGCTCACTGGATGCTTTTGTTGTTGCTCCATTCTGAGTAAAAACTCTAGAGAGAGTTGTGAGTGAAAATCCAGGAGATCAGCAGCTTCAGAAACACTTGGACCAACAAGAGATCATATTTTTCCTCATTCTGATGTTTGATGTAACTGAAGCTCCTTACCTGGATCTGCAGGATTTTATACATTGCTGCCACATGATTGGCTGACTGCACAGGTCTTCCTAATAAAGTGTGTGGTGAGTGCTAATCAGTTCACACATTATTGGAGATACAGTATATAATTGTAGCAATTACTCCTGTCTCATAAGTGTCTTATAGTCCTGCAGAGCAGAGTTCTCCCCACCTCTCTGCTCCCTGAAAGGTCACCACTGTTTAGATGGTTTGCTGTTGGTCAAAGGTGTAAATGTGTGTGTCAGGGTTCATCAAAATTGAACTTAACACTTTGCACGGTTGACTACAACACAGAAATAAACTGATTTCTGCAGTGTTTTGCTGTTTTAAATGCTGATGTGATGAGACCTTTAAAAAAAGATTTAATTAGGTGTTGACGACCACTCGAAGAATGAGAGTAAAAAAAAGTCAGATCAAAGGGTGTCGGTGGGGGGGTGAAAGTGGGGTTGTTTTATTGGAGACTGGTAGGTGTTAGCACGGCAGCCTGACAGGAAGATGACAGGAAGATGTTTGTTGTTAGCTGCATTGTCTTGATTGCAGGCTGGTTTGCCCAGAGTGTTTGAGGCTTGTCAGCAGCAGACGAAATAGAAGTCATGGAACTGGATTTCTCGTGTTCCTGTTCTGTCTTTCCCATCAGGCCAAGCAATCCTTTCCCCCTTCTTCAACCCTCAGGCCTCCTCTAGATAATTGCAGCAGTTTCACCACAACACAAAAGATATTTCCAAGATTACAAACAGAGAGAGGGAAAGATTGAAATGCAATATTTTAATTGAGGACACTTACTTGGCGCATCTGCATTTTCAACAATAAAACTCCCTCTAACCAATGGCAAACACCTTGCAGAGTTTCTCCCTCCACTACTGACCTCAATTTGTGGACTTCATAAAAAGGTGGACAGATATCTGGCCCCATGGTCCGGGAGGTAATTACTAATGTTACCGCTTCTCCTTGGGGAGGGAAGATACGATGCCTCAGCCGGCGCTCCTGTTTGGAGCTGGGCCAGTTATTTCCTGTGGAATCAGGCAGCATTAACCTCCTGGATGCAGATCCATTCGGTTGTAAATTAGCAACTAATTAGAAGGCGCTCGTCATCTTCCGGAGACCCTGCAGATGAAAAACACATCAACAAATGACAGTGAAGAAAAAGAGCCACTGCGGAGGTACAGTTTGTGTTTTTATTGTTGGTATCATTATGTTTTTTTAAACTCATTCTTTTTATGATTTTTCTCTAATACTCTCCAGGTGTGACATAAAGTTAATGGTCATCAGCTTGAACATAAATAATAGTATCTTCCACATTACTGTTAATCTAATTAATGATTGTTAAAAAAGAACAATATATTACAGATATTTAAAAATATCTATCTATATATATGACATATGTTTTAGAGTGTTAATTATTATGAAATATCTAAAAGTAGTATCTAAAGTATCTAAAAATAATACACAATAGCAAATTGTAGTGACAAATCAAGTGGTTGATTTAGGGGATGAAGACAGAGCTGTCAAAGCACAGGTCACTGGTAAATCACCTATCAGGAACCTCTGGTGTTGAGATTGTTTCAGTATATTAACTTCATGGGAAAGCAAAAGATGCAGTGTTACTTTGAGAAGGTTAATTTTATAGTTTTGTTGATAGTTATTTAATAATAGGTGTGTAATGTTTCTGCACTGTATTAGCAGGTTTTAATTCATTAAGGTCTGAAATCCTTTTATGCATGTGTGGTAAAACTTTAATGTTTCGTCCTCCTTTCTGTAGAGTTCTTCTTGGCCTTCTTGTAGTGCATAATGGCTGTGATATGACTAGTATTTCAGGAAACGAAGGACAATACAGACAGAGAGTTAGATAAGAAAGAAGATATGATTTGGTTGCATGTCAGAAATAAAGAAAGAACATAAATAACATGAACCCTCACAAGATGTTTAATTCATCAGCTATAGTATAAAAGTTTGCATAATTTCTTTATTACAAGTTTTTAAATGTGATAGTGTTTGAAGATATATACTTAGATCTGTGTGTTTAAATGTAACATGAGACGGTAACTGTGTTATGTAAAATTTGACTGAAAGAAATCAGGATAGTTGAATAAAAATAACACATCATGTTTTTAACTGAAAATCATACACTGAATTAACGCAACACATGTTCTAGAGGTTCCACCGTGAAATTACAGAAACAGCATTTGTCTTCTGCATTAGTTTCCTCTCACCCTGTGTCTTGTGCTCTCATTGGCTGTAGCTTGTCGCCTCATTGCCAGTCACAACCAGATCACAACACTTTTTCACAGTGCTGGATTTGTTCTCTCGGACATGTCCAAATATTTAGCTTCAAAAATACTGTATCTTCCAGACGTCTGCGATGCATGGGCGAGTCTCTTGGCTCTTTGAAAAGTGCGATTGATTTTCCTCTGATCTGGGGCTTTTCTCTGTGATTTCTTCAGTGAGTGGAAAATCAGGGCTAAAATCATGTAGTACGAACATGTGATCATGTAGTGTTAGTATTAGGCACACAAACTTGGTTAGGTTGAAGATAAGATGGTGATTTGGGTTGAAAGTACTTCCCTAATGTCGTTGTCATGGTAACAATAATAAAAACATGGTTATGATATTGTGCAAAAGAAAGAAAGATGACTCAGTTTCCCCCCAAGAAACAAACAGCGGTCTCCTGTGTGAACATCACAACAGCTCCAACGACCTGAACAACCCAATGATACGACCCATGGGAGTTTCTCCTGGAATAGCACCTCTATGTATGGTGGCAGTCATACTGGACCTTGCTTGTCATGGTTACGATAATAAACATGCAGACTGTACCGAGAGCGGGTTAGTGATTTGAGATGGTTACTATGATAATGCTCATGGCTTGGTTAGGTTTAGGAGAAGATCACAATTTGGGTTAAAATTGGTATATCCTCAATATTAGACAATCTTTGTTGTCATGGTTACAATAATAACAACATGGTTAACTTTGTTGATAGTCATGGATAATAGAAACAACATAAACAGCTACTTTCACACTGGAATGGAACACCGCTCTCCTGTGTCACATTCATCCATCCACCACAACCTTCTCCTGTCGTGGACTTTATCTCTCTTTATACTACGTCACCGCACTTTCCCCTTTGCTCCTGTCATAAATAACCATTAGAGGTCACCTAGCAACAAAACGTAACATTGAGTCATAATCAGCTGCTGCACAGATGACCTATGGGGTTGTTTGTAACAGGGGGACAGTCTCTACATGCACATGTTTACCAGAAGAGTGGTTAGGTTACAAATAGAGGCACCGCTCACTCTCTCAGCCAGTAGAGGTGCAGTGGATATCTGCTGTTAGGGATTAGCCAGTGATAGTGGCACTGAAAATCTCTGGCTGTTTATGTGTTTGTGTGTGTGTGTGTGTGTGTGTGTGTGTGTGTGTGTGTGTGTGTGAGAGAGAGAGAGAGAGAGAGAGAGGGAGAGAGAGAGAAAGAGAGAGAGTGTGTGGACAAGCAGGTGAAGTGGATTATGAACAGGTTGTGTAATCCACAGGTTCTCTTATCTCTCCAGGGGAATAACCATCACTCTTTGTCTTGTAGGTCAACACACTGCTGTGTTCCTGTGGTGCTGCAGAGTTACTGTGATTTTTACTGCCCCTTCATACAAAATGATCAATAACACAGCTCATGCTCAAGTTGGTACATCAGTCTAACGTTAAACATTAGATACTTGTCAGTAAAATGTTGAATTGCTTTGTTTAAAAAAAACTGATAAGTTGAGAAGAACTAATATTAACCAGCTTTTCTTTTTCTGTCTTATCATTTTTATTAAAATCTTTATACTTTGAAATCACCCATTACTGCAGTTTAAAGACCGTGGTTTTGCCCAGACGATGCAGACACCTGGTGGGCCAATCAAGATGCATCATCTCTTTAAGTTTCCCCAAATCGGACTGGTGGCGTAGCCTTTCTGGCCTTTCAGAGTTTGAAATTTTGACCTTTAATTAAGAGACTCCCTGCCGGGCCAATCAGTGGAAAGCCTGAAACGTCAGAGCGTAGCGGCAGAGGTATACCATCAGTCGTGGTTTTGTCAGAATCTGAGCAGCAGCCTGAGATCATTTGTGTTAAAAATGTTGACATTTAATCAGAGCGCCCTCATTAGGTCAATCAGTGTAGTTTTTAAGTAGCAGTGTGTAGTTTTATGTCAAACCCACTCACAGCCTTTCCAAAATTTTCATTACACTAATGATGCTTTTCTTTTTCTTACATTATCTGAGATAAAAAGGTAAAGACATCAGTTCTCTGGAACCATCATATGGGAAGTGAACAGCCCCCCCCCCATACAAAGTTACAACATAAAGAATAAAGTCAAAGTGCTCCTGCCCCTTTGTATTTTTGCTTGTTCACTGACATGAATTGTCATAAGTTTGATTACGCTCTGACTGTTTATCTGGCGCCATCTTGAAGGCAACATTTTAATTTGTCTTATACATTGTCTGATTCTGCAGAGAGTGAAAGAGCCTGTATGAGAGATGTATGACCTGGAAACCCTGCAGCTCCATCTGTCTCTCTGTCTGTCTCTGTCTCTCTGTCCGTCCTACTGTCTGTCTCTCTGTCTGTTTCATTTCTGTCTGTCTGTCTCTTTCTGTCTCTCCCCCTGTCTGCATGTCTATCTGTAGCGTGCTGTAACACCAATCGAGAATACAATAATGTATTCACGATAAACATAAGTGAATATGCACACACACACACACACACGCACACACACACGTATGCTTCCCATATCTGTGATGCATGTCAGTATTTGTGTTTGCTTCTCTCTCTCTCTCTGTGCATGTGTGTGTTTGTGTGTGTATTGTATGTGTCCAGCTGGCAGGCTGAGGCCTTTGTACAGCCTTTCATATTGTCTTATCAGTTCACAAATAAACATGGCTTGCGATGAAGCCCACAAGGAAAAAAATGCCGTGTGTGTGTGTGTGTGTGTGTTATAGTGTGTGTGTTTACTGAGCTGCGCTGCACCATTTGCTTGCACTTTGGATACTCACATCTATAGCTAGAAATCAAATGATACTTATCAGACAAACAAACACTTTCTGAACATGTTTGTTTACAGTTGACTCAAGTTCATCAGTTAGACCATTACTCTCCTTTTCAAGCTTCTCAAGTGTATCTTTAGGTTTTCCAAACATGGCAGTAAAAATGCTAAAATGCTAAAAATGCTAATCTTGCCTCTATGTTCAGTCTGAAAACATGGGGGTAACATGGGCAAATCCCTCCTGGAGGAGGTTGTAGGAGTTATTTTGTCTTAATTACCGCACGAAGAACTAGTCGCCCAAAAGCAATCAGGAAAGGAAAGGAAAGGACAGACAGAGAGGTGACAAGAGGAAAGCAAAGGAAAGAAAAGGAAAGGAAAGGAAAGAGAGCTGACAAGAGGAGAGTGAAGGAAAGGAAAGGAAAGGAAAGGAAAGACAGAGAGGTGACATGAGGAGAGGAAAGCAAAGGAAAGCAAAGGAAAGGAAGGGGAAGGAAAGGGAGAGAACTGAGAAGAGGAACAGAAAGTAAACAAGAGAAGAGGAATGGAGACTGAGCAAGAAGAGAGGTGAAGAAAGGAGAGGACAGGAAGGAAAAGGGAAGGAGACAAGAGGAGAAGGGAGGCAGGGAATATGGACGACCAAACAGAGAGAAGACTCTCAAACATCATCTTCCCCGCAGCTTCTTTCTCTCTCTCTGTTATCTGCCATCAGCCCGTCAAGGCTGACTGATCGAAGCGGCCAATTGCCCCCCCCCCCCACCACCCTGATGTAAATAACCTCCCCACTGGTTCAAGGTGGGACGTCACTCCAACTCCATTACTTTATTTTATTACCACTGAAAGGCTGGTGCAGGGGTGTATGGAGGAAGTGGGGAAGTGGGTTGGGGCGGGGGCTGCTGGGACTGGGAGGCATCTCCTATAGTGGGGCTGAGGCAGGAAGGATGGAGATGGGCGAGAGAGATTAGCAGAGACAGAGGAAGAGCAAGAGGGAAAAAATGCAGAGTGATAGAAAGAAGCAATCTAAAAGAGACAGACAGCCTGACAAGTGTGTGTGTGTGTGTGTGTGTGTGTGTGTGTGTTTATGTGTTGGTGTGTGTGTGTGTGTGTGTGTGTGTGTGTGTGTGTGTGTGTGTGTGTGCACGTTGATGAGAGCATGCAATACCATATAAACACCAAAGATTATTCCTCCTGTAATCAACAGTATATACAACTGTTCCTCCCCATCTCTCTTCTCTGAACCCAACCGATCGAGGTAGACCCCCCTCCCCCCCCTCTGAGTTTTTCCTCCCCATCTGTCATCAGGTGCTGCTCATGTTATGATTCGGCGCTACACAAATAAAACTGAAGTCAATAGAAGCTGGCTCGCGTCCTGTCTGTGTATGTGGTTAAATAAAGTTTGTGTGTGGGGGTAAACCTGTAGAGGTTCCATGTGTGTAAATTATGGAGGGGTAAGTGCAATGGTTTTATGGCTGGGGTAGAAATGGTGTGTATTTACAATAACTTTATATTCATGTGAACTCTCAGGGTTTTATTCTCTTCCTGTGTTGAATCTTCAGCAAATTGATCATCAGTGTATCTAATATTCATATCATACTGATCAATTATTATTAGAGGATGCATTGTTAGCGTGGTCTGTGGTACAGAGCTCGTAACATCATGGTTCCTGCTCACTATGCTGGAAGGCTTCATTTCTATAATCATGGCCAGTGTGTGAAATAAAGGCGATGAAACAAGGCTGGAGCAGAGTGATAGTGGTGCTGATAGTGTCACTCATGCTTCACCTCTCTCTCACTGTCTCTCTTGGCCTATAATCTGTTTTCCCCCTGTAACCTCCTCTCTATTTCAAAGCAAAAAAAAAAAAAATTGCCTTCAGTGGTCAGATCTATCTGATCCTATCTCTTGTGTCTCGCTGGCTTTAATGTAAGCAGATTCCCAATCAGCCAGGATGAATCCAATCAAGGCGAAGGGGGAGGAGCAACAATCTAGGGCACTTTTCCCATTGACTGCTGCAGGCCAGGAGATTAGAGGACGGAGAGCGAGAGAGGGAGGAGAGAGGGGTTAGAGAACCAGTGTTTCTAGGCTGAAGAAGAAGAAGAAGAAGAAGAAGAAGAAGCCTCTCATTCAGCAATGCAACACTAAATCATATACGCATTCATCACCTTCACCTCCATTCATCAAACCCCCCAACCTCCCCCACCAGAACTCCTCTTAGATACAGAAATGCAAATTTTTCTCCTCCTTCCCTATTCACTTCTTTTTTTAAATTATTTCTACCATATGGACGCCAGCGAGGATGGGAGGGGGGCTCAGTGTTTCTACAAATCAGCATGACTACTGGTTGATTTATCCTCAAACTTTCCTCCCTCCCTCCCCCCTCTTTCTTCCATCTCTTCATCCCTCTACCACCAACGCCCGGTGACGGCTCTCCTTCCTCTCTTCTCTCTCCTATTTCCAAAGCTTAACTTCATTGTCTCAAGCCCCACTCCGCTTTCATCTTAAGACAAAGATTTATGTAAATCTTTAGGCCGGGCGTTAATGCGGAGCGCCGTGTGAGAAATAGCATCCCTAAATCGTGGCATTGTTGTTGAAAATGACAAGGCAGGCCCGTTAATCCTACAATGCGATCATCCAAATGTGTCATAATGCCGTGTGTAGGCAGGCGAATCTGAATATCAAAAAGACGGCACGCACCTCTTATACGGCGCCTGCAGTACTTCCACCGCTAACACACTACTTGCCTCTATCTCCCTCTTTCTCTCTGTCTCTTTTTAAAGAACTCACTCTGATTGCCACTTCGCTCGTATTAAAAAGGGAATAAAACACATAAAGTGCCACAATCTGAAGTTTGTTGCAGAGCAGAAATCACCATCACATTTAGCTTTTCTTTATCATTTGGCTTGTTTTCTGCCACATGTAAAAGATTTGATTCATTCAGATAATTACAAACTACATTTGTGTAATTGTCTAAGTGGCTGCGATTGTGAGTTGAAATAAATCAATGTATTTATTTCAGAAACAGCAATAGAAGGCTTTGTAGAGGAACAATATGCAGATAGAGAGGGAGACAAAGGCCTGTATCAACATGTATGGAGCATTTAGCTAACAATCAGTTACCTTGTGTTCCTTTATTTGGGATCTGAAGAGGAGGCAGTGCCGGCTCTCCCTCTTGTTCATGTGCAGCGCTGCGCTCGGGGATCAGATTCAGCCCAGTAAAAGTCTGATGAGGATTCATTTGCTGGGGGAAATTGACAGTGGAAGTGAGGCAGTGACCGAGGAGCGTGATAGAAACAGACATGCCAATCAATTGGACAGGGACAAGGCTGCTGAATGATAATGTTAATAATTACCAGCCACGTCGAAGGACTCCTCCCTGATTGGCCGTGAAACCTCTGCCATAATTAAATGCCCGGCCCCGGCGTCTTCCATCCCTTGCCTCCCAGCTTTACCTCCTGACACTGTGACACCTCCTCGTCTGACCCCTTCTCTCATTCTCCACCAAACCCCCCACCCCCTCCTTCATTCCTCTGCCATCCAGTCGGGGAGGAGCCCTGCGGGGGGATTTTGTCAGGGAGAATAGCGGCGTTGATCTTGAAGGCTTAAGACCCTACTGTACCTGTCAACAGTGTGGCTTTGGCGCTGACGACCAGCGGCTTAAGTCATTTGAAGTTGCTTTTTTTAATGAGGAGGGGAGGAGGCGCAGCGAACGCTGACAGCCAGTCAGGGTCTTGAAATAATTCCATACCTCTGAATAACCAGAGGTGTCTGTCTGACTTAATCCAACGCCCCCCACCCCCCCCACATACAACCCGCCCCCCCCTCCTCTCTGACACAACACACACAGACACACACACAACACACTCACACACACACACACACATAGATTACACCTTTTAAGGTAGTGGAAATAAAATCAGGTTGCAGGGCTAATAATGAGGAAGAGGTGGCAGAGAGGCGAATATCCTCGTCCTGATGCAGTTCTGTTCAGACTATGAATCAACAAGGACCTACTATGTTTCTCACTTCAAAAAATAAATAAATAAATAAATAAAATGTAAAAAAAAAAAATATATATATATATATATATATATGACCTCTTATGATCCCATAATACTGAACATTACTGGGATCCAAAAGGACGTAAACTGGAGTTGCAAATATTTCATAGACCTATATTTGATATATGAATCAATTGTTGGAAGCAGTCAGAAAAAAAATGAAAAATGTCCATCACACGTCTTCAAATGTCAGGCCAAAGATATTCAGCTGATTATTCTTGTAGCTGTAGCCAGGGAATGTTTGGTTAAAATATGACTAAAACAATGAATTGATTAATAGAATAATTGCTGATTAATCTCTGTCAATTGACCAACTAATCAATGAATGGATTGTTTGTTTCAGCTCTATTTTTAATGTCATTGCTTTCTCAAGATCTGTTTGGGGTGTTGGTTTATCTGAGATGAATAATCCATTCATGATTCATCACTTCGGCCGTTTGAAAACAAATATAAATGTGATTTTTAATCTCTCTTTTCAGCGAGCCTTCACTCCTTGCTTTCTCAGTTTCTGCCTCTCTTATTGGGTCTCATTACTTCACTCTCACTTTCTTTCTCTTGGCTGGGATAATCCCCCCTGTAGGGGACTTCAAAGTGCAGGCCAACCAGGGAAAAGCCTTAATTACCCATTTGCCTTGAAACTCAAGCCAAATCACAACTCGCCCTGGTCCATTCGACTCCATACTCCTGCCTCCCTCTGACTAATTGTGGGTCTGGATTTTCTTTTTCTTTTTCTACCTCCACAGTTAAAATGGAAAGATGAAATTGAATCAAAATCATGAAGCAGGTGATGAGAGAGTTAGTGACCTTATTTTAGGAAGCTGATTTGTCTCCATCTCTTTCTTAAGAAAAAAACAATTATGACGTAAAGAATCAATATCTTAGAGAAAGCGTTGCTATCAATATAGACTTTTGTATTTTCATTGTAAATGCTGTCATTCAGTTAAAGGAGCTGTGTGAGATAAAAACAATAAGTGATCTCCATCTCTCTGTTTTGTGTTGCTTTTAATAGAAATACCACCCTTCAGCTGACCAAAGATTTCTTCTATTTCTTTAGAATCAGATTTGATTTTCATAACTTGTCATTTATTCATCGTGGTCTTTGAAAAAATATCCAGCCTCTCGGATTGATGGCGCGGTTCAACATTATAACAAGTAGCGGCGCCACCTCAGAAGTGGCGAGCGGTTTTTGACAAGAGATGTCAATCAGAGCAGAGAGCAGGAGAGACAGACACTGTGGATAATAATTGTGTTCGCAGTGGTTTTAAATTAGCTGAATGAACTGGAGGGTGAGGCCTGTTTTCACTGAAGCTTTCACAGTTATTTATAGACACTCACTTACAGTATATGTAGGAATCCTTTTAATGACTGCAGTGCAACACGTCGCCTCTGACAAGATAACAGGAAGTGCTGATGCTTTGTAGTTTACTGTACTTGTCATAACTATCTGATAAATAAATGTAGCATTAGTAATGTTTTCACTGAAGGTTTCAGCTTTAATTATATTCTCCAAAGGAATTCAAATACACCCACAGTGTGTGTATAAAAGTATCCTGAAAGTGGCTGCAGTGTAATCTTGAAAAGGACATGTGTAAACTGTGACCTGAAGTGCTCAGAAACATCACTGAAGGTTCAGGTGGAATTACATTATTCTTACACTGTACTGTATGCATCACAGTGTAGTCAGTGTCGTCACAGACAGATTTAATTACACTCAAAAGAAATTCAAATGAAAATGTAAACACACACCTTAGTTCTGTTATCGGTTTGATGACTGATCATCACATTGATCTACTGTGTCTTACTGAAACCTGGCTGCAGCGGGAAGAATATGTTAGTCTGAATGAATCAACACCCCCTATACTCCCCCCACTAATAATTCTCACATTCCTCGAAGCACAGGCAGAGGAGGAGGAAGCGATCGCAGCCGTTTTTCACTCCAGCCTATCAATCAACCCCAAACCTAAACTTAGTCATAACTCATTTGAAAACATCATTCTTAGTCTGAAACGCAGGCTGGAAAACAAAAACCCGTTCTACTAGTGGGTGTGTATCGTCAACCTGCCCATCACTTCTTCTAGTTCTTCTAGCTCTTATCAGGGTTTGTTCTCACTACAGATGACGTCATTATAGTGGCTGATTTCAACATTCATGGAGATGTTCACAGCGGCAGCGTCAGTTGTGCTTTTAGTTTGAAACATTGCCTCATTGTTCCTCAGGAAACACTCACATCTTTGTGTAATCTATTGTAAAGTGAATCTTTGTGTATCTTACAGTAAAATGTATATTTGTGTATCTTTTGTAAAGTGTAACTTTGTGTAACTTATTTTAAAGTGTCTTTGTGTACCTCATTGTAAAGTGTATCTTTGTGTATCTTTGAGTACCTCATTGTAACTTGTTACTGGAGACCTGTCATGTTTACTATGACCAGCCTATCAGAGTCAGTTTATGTATTTAAATAAACTGACATCACAAACAGCATTTCATCCCTTCTGCATAAAGGCCACACCCCCAGCCTGAGTCTCCCCACCCTCTCTGCATTTAGACATTATTACATATTAAAAATGACATTTTCTCAACTTCATCCCAACACTGCTTTTTATTTTCATTATTATTTTTCAGTACAAACATGAGTAGATCTAAAGTAAGCTGTCAGTATAGGATGTGGAACTGATTAGATCTTGATTGGAAGGACCTGGAGGGAGAGCAAATAAAAACAGGAAATAAGAAAGCATCGGGAAAAGTGGCTGACAGTAAAAGTCTGCTCTCATAATAAAACTATGAAATGCCACTTTACTGAATTAGTTTATGCGTCTTTTAGAGAGGTGCTGCTGCTGATGGGTAAGTCAGTAGCTTTCAGGGTTTTATCTAACCAGCAAGCATTTTTCTGTGAGTGTAAAAAGCATTAAAAGGAATGAAATACACAAGTCAGGTTGTTTTTTTCTTCATCACCTCAGCACTGCTTTGCCTGGCTGGTGCTCACATGATTTCAGCAGCAGTAAACGTGTTTGTAGATAACATGTAGTCTCTGTTTTCTGCGTTGTGTCTAAAACCTTAGTGTATGAAAAGTATTTGCAGATTTATGTTGTAATTGTGTTTTTCCACAGCTCCCTTCCTTCAGATCAACTCAAAGAACAAAATGAGACAAACAAGCAGAGGCTGGAGAATTGTAACAGCTTGTATTTGTGCTCTGTTCTCATGCCGAGAAATATCAACGGGGGAGGCATGTGCCTGAAAACTGACATGGAGGTCACAAAGGTCAAACAGAAGAATCCCCACCCCCTCCCCCCAAAACACAGGAATTCACTGCCAGTGCCAGTTAGAAATCACAAACAAATAAAAGAAAAAAAGAAAATAAAACGTCAAACAAAATGAAAACAGTCATAAAAAACTATGTACAACCAGTGGCGCCGTAAACAAAACATCGACTTGTGTTTTTGTCACTAAAAGGCCATCAAACAACCTTTTTTGATCCCCATCTGTACAATGTGATTCATTACAACAGTACAAATTCATCAGGTTCTGTTTATCCTGCCCAATGAGAGGAAAAATAGACCGTGGCAGCCTGTAAGTTGTGTCTTGTCACTGGAATGAAGTCACCCTCCCCCTGCACCCAATATAAGAGCAAGACGTCCCAAGGTACTCAGGGTACCCTATTCACAAAGGATGCACATAGCCTACAAGTTAAAAAAGACAAGCTCCTTAGGAAAGACAGCAAGTGCCTACACATGTATTTCACACCATCCATGAAGAATAATCCATTCCAGAAGAAGAAAAATAGATACAAGTCAGGATTCTCAGTGTGATTTTCCTGAAAAGCAGAACCAACGTTCCGTCGTTTCTAAGGGAGAAAACCTCCATCTGTTAATGGAGCGCCCCACCCACCCACACCCCGCTCTCCCCCCACCAAATCCAAGTGTGTTACAGCTCAGTCATTTTTTAATTCATTTATTTTTTATTTCATTACACCCAAGGCAGAATAAAAGTTACTAAAACTTAAGACTTTTACAGTTACAGTGACAAAAACAGTTTAAGAGACCCACAATTTAAATTGGACTGTAAAATAAAAAATAAAAAAACAATCTTTTTTCTATTTTTGTAAAATGCCCAGGCATTCTCCAATATTACAAATACTGGTATACTTTTACAGTAAACAAGAAAAATGTAATATATATTCATATATATTTATATATATATACTAAAACCCCGTCACCAAAAAAAAAAAAAGAAATCAAAAAAAAAAAAAAAAAAAAGAAAAAAGAAAAAGAAAGAAAAAAATATACACATCGCCACTACGGCATTCAGAGGAACTTTAGAAGCAAACCTGGAAAAAAAATACTTGGTTGTTCAAAACACACATACACACAAATATTATTTTACCCTTGTACTTGTTTCAATACTGTAAACTTATTTTAAGACAGAGTGCACGAAATTCTTTTTTTTTAGTTTCTGCGGTTCCTGATTTCTGTCCAGTCTCTTCTTGACTTTTTGTGTGGCTTTTGTTCACTCCTGGAATTTTCTGTTGAAGGACAGACTCTTGTCCTTGTGAGTGAGGAATTTGATATATATCTATATATATGCTTGTGCCTTTATATGTACATATGCATACATATATACACACACAGACACATCAGTATTGTGCTGGGTACTCCTAAACCTAAACTCAGCATTGTTTCGTTTGTATTAATTTAAATAATTCTGTTGAAATGTCAAATTACACATTAAAGTTAACAACATTTTAGTTTATTTGTCTTGTTCAATTTGATGCTTCATCAAAACTGTTGCATTTGTCTGAGACAATAAATAGGAAGATCATTATTCAAGGCACACTCATGTCAAATTGAATGGCAGTACAAGAACTGTCACAGATAAATTATTATTCCTTTTTTTTACTTTATTTTATAGTGCCAGCATTGGGAAAGCCAAGCCTAACAACCCTGGGCACTTCAGTGTCAGGAGATCCCAAGCCCTAGACCCATTAGTACCTTTTCTGTCCAGCTTTCTGTGTGTGTTGGACGGAAAATCATAAAGTGTGGGTCTGTTGTTAAGAGCTCTGAATTTGTATATTGACAACATTAAATCAAATCTGATTTAAAAATTTAAAAAAAGTGCCACTATGAAAAAAAAAAAAAACCTGGGGTTATGATATTTAAAATTACAAAAGGAGCATGGAGTGAGCTGGTGCTGTTTGCCTTAATATTAGTCTCACTATCTCAGCACACGCTTAAACATTTGTCCTCTTCTACACAAACGTGTCTCACAAGTAAGAGTGAAACCTTGAAGGATTCTTATTCCTGGAGAGGTGACTTCATTAATCAGATTATACAATTATAGAATCACTATAACAATACAAGTCAAAATTTACTACTAATGTCATTTCAACAAATTGTAATATATTTCAGCACAAAAATGCATAGGGATTTTGATTTTTTATAAATTTCGACAATAAAATGTGAGACATAAATTTTCTGCAGAAATCCAGTTAAAGTGTTTGGCATCTACCATGTATGCACATACATTTAACCATCTCTTAACTAATTCATGTTATAATCAGAAGTTGTGACTTCAAATATAGATGTGTACTATGAAATGAGGATAAAGCTTGAACATTAGCCAGATGGGCGGGGCAGAGGGAAGCAAGAGGACATAACTGTCCTTGATGATTCCAACATAGGATGAAATGGAAATGCCTGTGGAACATAAGAATGAGTGGATAAATAAAGAGAAGTAGTATAGCTCACCCTGAGATGTCCCTGTGCTCACTCTCATGTCAGTCTTCCATCTCTCTCTGTTTATACTCGTTTGGCATGGCTTCATGCTCAGTTTAGTCCTAATAAATAATATCGCCTAAATCATATGGCTTCATGCAAAATATAATACATGGATGTATGAATGTAGGTAAGATGGTAGTAAGTGGAGAGGGGTGGGGGGTGGAAAGCAGAAGAAATGAGGGGTGGTTGTCGTAGCGTTGTCAGGACTTGGCACTACGTACCAGTCAGCAGCTGCCTTATCTAGAATCAGTTTCTTCTGGCTGGTTGTGGTGTTCTCAGGAGGAAACCTCTTTGATTTTACATTTACTGTCAAATATGACACTCAGTGCTACATATCCAATTATATTGACATGTTTTAGAGTCAGTTCATGCTACAGTGCCAAAGGATTGTTGTCCGCGTATCATCATCATCACACAAAATAAACTAATTCTAGCATTCTCAGTTAACGCCACTTCCAAATTGAAGATTGAATTCACCTTCTCTTCAAGAAATCACATGTTTAGCTTAATATACAACTTCCTACATGTAGCGGCCAAAAAGATTTACTTAAAATGGACTTTTGTCTTCTAAAAAACTCTCAGGATATCATGTGGGTTTTTAAAAAACAATAACGCAAAGTAAAAGTAAAACAAATTTAAAAAAAAATGCCTAAATAAAAATGTACCTGCACATGCCCAAATACAAAATCCAATAAATACAGAAATTATTGCACAGTTAAAGGCTCCACATATGTTATAACTCAACTGACTGATTGTTTAAAAAGGAACGCCAAATGAGGCAGTTTAGACAGCTTCAATTGGTGTTAAGATCTCTGTTTTTACTTTTTTTTCTCAGTTGGCAGTTTCTTAGGCAAAAACACAAAATTAACCCAAAAGTAATATTTCAGAAAAAGAGTATCCAGCTACCCCATTTTGTTTATTTTTTTAAGTCAAAGTGTGGCGCAGAGTATGGAAATAAGGAACCTGCTTTAGGTTCTCTCTGCTTGTTCAATTTTGACCTCATTGGTCATCAAATGTTCTCCATGCCACTTTTTCATATGTTTTTCGAGAGTGCTGTACACGCTGAAGGGCATTTGGCAAATGTCACAGCGGTAGACCTCCTTACCGAGCTGGCCATGTGTCTTCATGTGGCGCGTGAGCTTGGAGCTCTGGGCGCAGGCATAGTTGCACAGCTCGCACTTGTAGGGCCGCTCGCCAGTGTGACTGCGCCGGTGCACCGTCAGGTTGCTACAGTTCTTGAACACCTTGCCACAGAATTCGCAGGTGTCACACCTCCTGCTGTCCTTGGAGCTAGGTCGGCCTGGGCCAGCGCCCCCACCCAGATGAGGTGTGCTGCCCCCACTGGCGGTACCGCTGCGGCCTGACAGACCGCCATCTAGCAGGTCTCCCGGAGGCGTTGAGAACCGCAGGCTGCCATTCTCTGACGAGTGCTCGGAGGAGGTGGCGAAGGGAGATTGTCTGGAGTCGGTGAAACCTAGGAAAGGGTCTTTGATGAAGTGGCGTGAGGCAGCATAGCCCACCAACCACTGGGAGTAGACGTTCTCAGAGGGGATGTGGGGTGCTGGGGGAATGTCCAAGTCCTTCTCAATCTTGATCCTCTTATTTGAGGAGTTGGACAGACTGGGGCTGGTGATGGGGGTGGGCTTACGGGGGAACAGGCCTGAGAAAGAGTCACCAGAGCCACAGTTCCGGCCATTAATGGTGGTCCTCTCTTCCTGCTGGTGGTGGTCCATCTCCCCAGCCACTGAGTCCTCATCCCCAGTGTCCCGGTGGCCATCTGAGCCCCTCTTGGAGAAGGGCATCCTTTTACGATTGTCAACTATCAAATTATTGTACTGCTGTATAGAGTTGAGGCCCCCACCTTCCACCATCTTCTCAAGGGCAAGAGATGACTTCTCCTCTGAGGGTGGTTTAGAACCATTCTCCCTGTTCCGGTAGAACTCAGACTCCATGCTGAAGTTGGATTCTGGTCGACTCTCGTTCTCAAGTTCCTCTTCTTCTTCCTCCTCTTCCTCCTCTTCATTGCCTTCCCCCTGGAAGTCCCCATCACGATTCTTCATACCCTCCCCTGTGACGTCGCTGGTGCCCGGCTCTGGGGAGCTCGTGGTAGACAGTCCGTCATCTGAGCGCCCGGTCAGGGATCCAGCCTTGTGCATGTGGGTCTTCATGTGGCGCTTCAACTTGCTTGCCTGAGAGCAAGCATGGTCACACAGCTGGCACTTGTAAGGTTTTTCTCCAGTATGGCTGCGCCGATGCACCACCAAGTTGCTCTGGAACTTGAAGGTCTTACCGCAGAACTCACAAGACTTGATCTTGTTCTGTGTCTGGGGAGGGGTGGTACTGTTTGGGGGCATTGGAGGTAAGGGAGGAGTGCTCAGAAAGGGAGATTTTGGCCCAGGCTGGAAGGGGTTGGGGTTTAGTAGTCGGTGCATAGGGTTAGCCCTGCTTGGTGACAACGGTGGTGTGGTGCTGTTGGTGTTCCCTGCCAGCTCACGTAACCGTCTGGAGAAGTCCATGGACTGGGACTCCATGGCCATGGGCGTTAGCCGCATCACCCTCTCAAAGGCACTGGGGTGCTGGGAGATGAGGCCCATTTCCTCTGCACTAAGGCGTTCCAGCCGGTGGGGGTCCAGGTGGTGGCGGGGAGGTGGGCTGACAAATGGAGGCGTGTTGGGGAGCCGGTTCTCCACGAAGCCCGGAGGAGGCTCTCGGAGCAGAGGACCTGTCATCCTCAGGAGGTGGAAGGGGTTGTTGTCCCCGAGAAAGTTGGTGAGGGGGGACTGCGGGATGGAGTCGTTGCCCATGGGAGGAGGCATAGTGATGCGTGGGGTGAGGGCTGTGCTGGAGGGGTTGGACTCCAAGTAAATGCGGATACCATGGGTGTTCTGGGCATGCTGCAGCAGGAACCAGGCGCTGGGGAAGGGCTGCTTACACGTGGTGCAGATATAGCTGGAAGGCTCGTCCCTGCTACCTGCAACACAGACAAAGACATACATGAAATATTTCAGCTGAGACAGAGATGGACAAGCACAACTACAACACTCTGTCCCTTTTTATTAGGTCAAACTCAACTTCATTCATGATTCAAAAAACCATTAACACCATCTTTTCAAATAAAAGCTTATTTGCAGTGTGTAAACTTCTGGCTGACAGGAGAGAGAGAGAGAGAGATGTAACGTGTGTGTGAGTGTGTGTGTTTTATACATTGACGAGTAGCTGGAAAGACCTTGTCTCTCCATGTTGTCACATAAATGCTACGTACTTATCACGCTTTTGAGAAGTGCATTTTCACAGTTACACTGGATTGGCCAGCACTGGATCCATGTTTTAAGAGGTACTTAATCTCTCACTTAGTGCAGAGTGAATCTCCCACTACAAACTGCTGAATTATTACAGTGTGTGTGACTGTGTGTGTGTGTGCTTATACGTACAGTAAGCGTGATGGTAGATGTGTGTGAGTATGTGTGCATGCATGAGCATGCTGAGAGTCTGTAATGTTTGCTGAGTTAGAGATGTCACACTCATATTGGTGAAGATAGAGGATGCAGCGCTTGAAGACTTATCACACACTGATGTATCAGCTCTTTGCAGGAAATAAAATAAAAGCGAAAAGACAAATGAGTGTATGAAGAAAATACAAATAGATTAAAGATTATAAAGTGGTTATTATAATTATATAAGTCACAGACTTGTTTAGATGCTTAAATATTGACTCTACAGTCACAGAAACAACATCCACTGCTTTGGAGTTAATTAATTTGTCAATTCTAGGAGCAGTAACAGTAATAATATAATTTCCAGGTGAAGATTTGCTCTGATTTTAATAACTAATTAATACAATACACACATTCAGTACACATGCAGGGTCCCGCAATTCCAAAGGATATTGTTACAACCGTGACACGACTGAGCTTGATGCACAACTAAAGAAGTGAACAGGCTGAGGAGCACTCCTACAGGGAGTATACACCGATAATGGTAATTGTGCTCTTGCTTTCATATTTAATAAATGAAAGCTTGTAGTCTTGACCTGGTACACTTGTTTCAGATACCAGGGAAAACATACACTGCTTTAATTATTTCACTTATGTGTGTGTGTGTGTGTGTGTGTGTGTAGCTGTAGCAATTTCTTGTGGTTAAACACAGAGAAAATACAGGCATGTACGCTGTGTATTAATAATATTTTGTGTGTTTATATCAGAATGCACTGTATGTTTATTCGCTCATTCACATGCATTTTCTGAAAAAATTTAATTGAAATTAAATACATGCAGAATGCAAAAAAATATAACCAGTTCAACAGAGATGCATATATTTAAATCCAACATGTTTAAGGCTTCAACGGTCATCCAACAATATTTGCTACTTATAACTATTCTGTTGAAATGCATGTGAAATATCTGTAAGATATATAATCAATATAACAGGCAAAAAAAATATTTCCTTAAATAATTCAACAATCTGTAAATCTATCATTTCATTTCTCACCATTAGACATGAAACTTTAACAGTTAACCTCTCACTGAAACATATCTCTCTCTCTCTCACTCGCCCATGTGTGTGTGCATGTGTGTGTGTTAAGGAGGAAAGGCAAGAGGCGGAACAGCTGTTCACCTCCACAGTCCTGTAAAGCCTTTTGACTTAATTACAGTGGACAACAACCCCTCCACCCACCCACCCCTTAACCCCCCAACACCCCCTCCCCACACACACACACACACACACACACACACACACACACACATATACACACACACAGAAGCAAACAATGAAAATAACAGCTCCTTTCTATGTCTCTATGCTTTCTCACACACGCACACACATACACACACACAAAAGCTGTTTTACTGTTGAATCTTAAGACCCAGAACACCCCCCCCATCTCTCCCTCTCTCTCTCTCTCTGTTCGCTCAACCCGTTGATCCGTGAGTAAAAGAGAGAGAAGGAGATGATCCTCCCTCCATCCTCTGTCTTTTAGCTGAACTTCTCATCTGCTGACAGAAGTCATGGGGGGGGCAGTCGATGTTCATTTGTGCCCAACAATTAAGAGCAGAGGCAGAGTGTGTGTGTGTGTGTCTGTGTGGGTCCATGTGTGTGTGAGATATAGTGTGTGTTTCTGCACTGAAACGCCATTTCTCCATGGCTGCAATGGAAGGAGCGGGTCATGGTATTTGTTTGGGGGAAGTGTGTGTGTGTGTGTGTGTGTGTGTGTGTGTGTGAGTGTGCGCCCTCCTGGGGGAAGGGAGTCCAACGCAGATGGCAAATAAAGTATGCAGCCCGAGGCGAGAGCACATTATGCTAATTCTAATGTCAGCTGTACTTTAATATACGACTCTATTTAATCACCCCATTATTTCCTATTTCCATATGAAAAAAACAGAGAGAGAGAGAGAGAGAACTGCTCATCACTTTATTTGGTAGAATGCAGACACCCATGTTTTATGGAGTGTTTGTGTGTGTGTGTGTGTGTGTGTGTGTGTGTGGGACTGAATAAGAAAACACACTCTCCCCTCTGCATCTGCATAGATTCCTTTCTCTTCTCTCTGTGTGTGTTTCTGCCTTACACACACACACGCACACACACACATGCACACACACACACACAGACACACACACACACGCACACACACACATGCACACACACACACACACATGCGCGTACACAAACTGTAAATCCACACACAGTAGATCATAATTCAAACTCTGTGTGTGTGTGTGTGTGTGTGTGTTTGTGTGTGTGTGTGTGTCTGTGTGTGTGTGTGTGTGTGTGTGTGTACGTGTGTGAGGGGGACATCAGGTTACATCAGTTCACTTTCTGTTTCCAGCTCGTCTTTATAGAAATATTAAAACTATAAGAGTCCATTCTTTTCTTACACATGTGAATCTAATGAGTGAAAATACATCAAATAAAAATAATTTAGTCCTGCCATGAAAACTTTACCGTAAGTTGCTTTAGGTCCAGTTATTTACCGTGACATCACCGCCTCTGTTAGTTCATCAGTTAAGTTGAAGCTGCCTCACTAACTGTGTCTCTAACTCTTCACTCAGAGCTGTCAGTGACATGTAATACGTGTGTGTGATACGCATTAGCGCCTGAGTCAGTCTTATCAGACATGTAGTTTTATGATTCATGAAGTTCAGTGTGATGTTGTTGATGTGCTGTGTGGCTCTGTTCCTCTGACATACCACTGTGCACCATGTCTGCAACATATTACATCGAAAGTTAGAACTTCTAAACTCTGCGGAGAATTGTTATGTGTGGAATTAACTGTAAAAAAAAAAAAACGTGTGAATGGTTTGTGTTTATGATTTGGATAAAAAACATTCAACATTGAAAAATGTGTTGTCATGTTTCAGGCCTCAGAGACAAACAGGAAGACAGGGAAAATGTGAATGTTACACACAGCTGGCCAGCCTGCACAGCGGACATGAGAAGCTATCACTGCTTAAACAGAAATACAGATTCATGTAAAGTCGGCTCAGATCTAACTTCTGTGAAAAGTGTTCAATGAAGAGGAAACGGTTTAGAATCAGAATATTAAAATATTAAATGCATTTCTATGCGACAGTATTTTGTAGCTCCACCTTGAGATGTATACATGCTGTTTATCTATCTGCTGTTGTATTTCTTTATGTAGTACGTCTTTAAAGACTTGCTGAAATGAAAGGGATGACTCGCCTCTCCTGCACAATTAATAAAGCTGTTTTACTGTGTAATATATTTTATTGTAACTTCTGTGCTAAAAAACTAAACTAAATTAAATGTAGCTGATTTTTTGATAAAACAAACAGAAAATGTTCCAGAGTTTTGTAAGCAGCAATATTTCCAAAGGCATCAAATATTCTACACTTATGATACCTTACTTTTTAATCTTAGTTTTTACACAATATTCCGTTTTAGACACATTATAATCTCATTATAATGTAGTAAGTGGAAGGACAAGAACAAGTTGTCATTTCCACTGTTGTAAATGGATATAAACTGCACAATAATTGGTTCTAAATTGGCAAATAGTTTACAAACTAAAGCCTGCACACACACACACACACACACACACACGCTCAGAAGGGTTTGGATGCAACATGGCAGAAATAAAACACACAGATGTTGACAGAGAGAAGTGACTTCAGTCCGTCAGAGAGGAGACTCAGTTCAGACCCACTCGCTCTCTCGCTCGCTCTGCAGCTTTTTTTTAAGCCTCTCTCTATCAGTGGAAGTGCGGTCTGGCCCTTTGCCTGTGTTTTGTTTGGCTCACGTTCTCTCTCACACACACACACACACACGCGCACACATGCACGCATACAAACACACACACTCTGGCAGCGCAACCTGTTTGGACAAGTGTGAGTGAGAAGGAAAATGTCTGCTGTCGTGGATAATAAAAACTGTATTCTTTTTTTTCCACGTTTCTTTAAAAGGCTTGGTAATTTTATGGACACACACACACACACACACACACACACACACACACACACACACAAACACATACATATTTTGACAGCTGAAGTTGTGTCACTGCTGAGGGAAAAGTGTGATAACGTGTAGTCACAGTGTGTAAGAATCTGACATTATAAATACTACAGTGGCGATTGTGTGTGTGTGTGTGTGTGTGTGTGTGTGTGTGTGTGTGTGTGTGTGTGTGTGTGTGTGTGTATGTGTGTGTATGTGTGTGTGTGTATGTGTGTGCTCCTGCAGCAGCCATATGGAGCACAAACATCCAAACAGAAACAATACGTCCACGCCTCCCTCCTCATCGCTCCATCCTCCCGCAGCTCTCTCCTGTGCTGCTGCTGCTGCTTCACTTTCACACAGTAGAAAACTCTCATTACTGACTGATTCCAGTTTTCACTATGATTCAATTTACCATAATTACTGTGGCTGCCGCTAATAAAAAAGGGAAGAGAGGGAACGGCTAGAAATCCGGTGCGAAGGTCAACTGGCAGTTAGCGGCATTCATTTTCATCTCAGTGTATTCATCTGGGGCGGCTAATAGCCCAATTTTCTCGCCCTCACTCCTCAATAAATATTGCTGGAATTACAGGTTAAATAGCTAAATTAAATCACAGCTATTACAGATGAGGGAGGAAGAGAGAGACAGAGAGAAAGAGGAGGAGAGAGGGAGTCAAATATGTACAATTACAGAAGAAGCGCAGATCGCCTCAAAGTGTGCGATTAATGTAGCGAGTGTCGGAAGAGCGCCATCGGATTATTGCGTCAAATTACTACACAGATCATTTTTCCCTGTGGCCGGCGGCCGAGGACAAGACAAACACTGAGGAAGAGCCAGAGCAGAGTTACACTGACTCATCTTCAATCTTCAACATGGATGCTTTTACGCTCAGTTCACACTTTCACTCTCCTTTATAATGTGTTTCCTCTTCAATCACTGCTGTATTTCTGATTTACTTCAAGCTTTATTGTTTTAATCATAAAGGCGAACTGTAAACTAAATTCCATCACACGGAACATGATTATACTGATGTGCAACCGAGTAAAACTGTTTTCACTCACTGAACGTTACAGCACCAACAGCTGAAGACTCCAGAAATGCTCAGTAAATACTTAAAAAAAAAACAAAGCTGGAGAGTGAAGCTGAAGAATATTTTATCACAGGCAGAGACAATCGTGGCTCCAGAGGAGGGAAACACCTGTGGCTCCTTGTCTGAAGGGATTTGCCTAAAAATGCAAAAGATTTTCACAGAAAAAAATCTGATTAAATTACTTGAAATAGTGAAGGGGGGCCGGTCCCACAAAGACGTTTCAGACTGGTCTGTGGTGTTGTTCCAGTCTTCCTTTTACTCACACAGTAGATCTTGGTTTAATGTTGTTTCACAAAAATAAAGACTGACTCATTTTAAACCAAAAACATTAGACACCTTACCTCCAGACTAACCCAGGCCTAAGACCAATGTTACCATGGTAACAATCAAGGACACCTGCGCTGACCAGTAGCACCCAACAACAAAACAATGCTAACATTGTTATGGAGGGAGCAAAGAGAAGGGAAAGAGCTTTTAGACCAAATCAGATTTTTCTTTTTCTTGTGTCTCTCTTCATGTGAAACGTCCTTGTAGCTGCTGAATTCTTCCTAAAGACAAACATTTTCTGCTGAGGGTTAACACAGCTCAGATGCTGTTCCTCAGTCAGCCTTTTTTTTTTTTTGAAAAAAGTCTTAATTTACCCAGAATTCATTGTACCACAGTCCAGCTTGAGATAGTCAAGAACTAAACCACTTTGTGCAGCAGAGGAATTCAGACCCAGTCTATCTGAAGTCTGACTATTTGTTATATTTAAGCCACAGTCAAAGTCTGTCTTTGTGAAGCTGGACCCTGGGTCTTAAAGGGACCCTGTGTTAAAACCAAGGTAAAGACCATCACCATCATCTTAGAAAAACTGCACATATTACAAAAGAGGGAGAGAGAGGAAGTGGAGGGTCATTGGAGGCTCAGCACCTCCTGTTTGACTGGGAGCTGTCTGCAGATTAACCCAGCAATGCATGTTTTTGTTTTTAACTAATTCAAAATCTTCAATTTACAAAAATAATAATAATAATAAGATGATATCATTGTGATATGGTAACACTGATTTGATGAAACTATTCAGACTCAAATGTCCAGGCTCTGTTCTGAGTGTTCCTGTGTGTACGTGTAGATGTCATGTGCTACACAGCGTGTCTGTCACTGACACACAAACTTCAGACCACTTGCAAGCCATTCGGTGTCGAATCGTAACCTGGGACTGGGTCACAATGTACTTGTCAATTCACAAGAAGAAGAAAAATATCTCAGATAAATACTTATCTCAGAATCATGTTTATGCTTCATTCTTGTGAAGTGCTGGAGAGTTTGACCTCCTCTATCAAATACAATGAAATGTGAAACATCAGTCTTAAGCTGAAAGACTCAAGTAAACAGGGTGAAGAAGTTCTCACTAAAGATCAGATGCTTCCTGCAACCATCTGAGACACTTAACAAACCATACTGAGAGATCCTGAGCAGTCAGCCTCAGATGAGAGCAGTGATGAAGTGTGAAGGAGGAGGAAGAGGAGGTGGAAAATCCCCCAGTGGAGCGACGACATGACCACACACCTGATCCTGAGCCTGATCCCTGCGGTGAGTGTAGCACTGTCCTCTCCGCCTTCATCTCTCAATCAAGACAACTTACTGTAAAGCAGCCCCCCCACCCCTCCATCCAATCAAACGTGGATTAGAGACTTGAGCTGGTTTGCACACAGGAAGTGCAGCAGCAGAAGGTCTTGATGTAAAGGGGGGGGCAATGTCAGCGCTGAGGCATTTACATACAGAACAAAGCCGACATGAGCCAAGGGTACAGTGTGTGTGTATGTGTGTGTGTGCTGTGTTGTGTGTGTGCTGTGTGTGTGTGTGTGTGTGTGTGTGTGTGTGTGTGTAACCCTCTTGGCCTTTTGTCACACTTGTATAAAGTTTCATGACATTCTTTTTTTTTTTTGCATTGAGCCAGCAGCGTCATTAGCATGTGTGTGATCCCCCCCCACCCCCCAACCCCACCAAGATACACGCTCTCTCACACAACCACATACACACACACACACACACACACACACACACACACACACACACAAAGGCACAGAGACTCCTCACCCTGCATGACTAATGTCTTGTTTATCACGATCATAGCGCGGCAACAATTCCATGCAAATCAGACGTTGTATGTGTGTTACATGTGTACACGCTGTACATACATCCACGCTACTGTAAGAACTAGAGGGAGGTTTTTTTATTATTCTGTTTATTCTGTGCGTGCGTCTCCTCCTAATGAGATCATTTCAAAACGCAGAGCTGCCAGTGTTGTGTGAGCGGCCTGTTAGTTTTGAATGAAGTGGTTTTAACGTCATCCAACAGGCTTTTAAATTGGCTTTAATAGCAACTACAGTCACTACAGGACCACACAGCAGCAGCTTTAATTAAATTGCCCAAACTATACAGGAATGAAAATCCTGCACTTTTCCTCTGACAACAGAGTCAGTGCAGGCTTTATCTGCTGCGTCTGAGTCTGTGATTCACTGCAGCTACTGCGCAGCTCCCACAGCTCCGTTCGGCCAGACTAAAACCTTCTTCTGGGGAAACTGAGTCATCTCTGAGCTCAGCTCACCGCAGATGCTGTTGGCTAATGACCAAGAGGTAAACCCCAAATTCTTGCTGATATACAGGCTGTTACTGTCAGCCTACATGCCACGAGCTGGGTTTCCATCCAACATTCTTCTTTTTTTTTTTCTTTTTGTGACTTATGATGTGTCGAGAGTGAAAAGCTGAATGGAAAACTCAGTATTTTTAAGTAAGTTTGTTTTTTGGAAAATAAGGAATCTGGGAGAATAAAACGTGGAATATGCTTCTTCACACAACAGCTGAAAAGTGCCTCTTCTACCTTTGTTTTTTAAATCTTGGTTGGAACTCCTTAGAAATTCTCACTCAAAATCACACAAACATTTGTAGTAACACAAATTTCTCACTACGGCCTGATGGACGGGACACGGCAGAGGTGATAGGCGTTAGAGGAGAGTGTGGGGTGACATCATGGATGCACTGCCCTATTTTTGTCTGCTAACAAATCAATTTTTTTTTTTAGTTCAAATCACAAATCATAAATGCTTCAATGTCCAACAGCAAGTGACTATTACAGGACAGGATGGTTGACCTCAGGAACACATTTCACTTTTTTGGAGAGGGCAAATAGATAAATGAGTTATACAAAAAGTAAAACAGCAGCTGGCCTTCAGACGTTGTCTCTGTCACTTCATAATTCAGTCTGACGTTATCTTCATGTTCCTCATTTTGTGCTTGAAAAAACCACACTAACTAAAGCACAGTGACTGACGTATCCATCCCATCATCAGTTGTCATTTTCATGACAACTGAACATGTTAAAGTTACTCGAGCTGTCGAGTGGCTTCGATCCCATCCACACCCTCATTTTATAACCATTTTCACTTCCTGGCTCTGGGACAGGAAGTTGTTCCCATCTACGAAGGTCCGATTGGCTCTTTTGTTTTTTCAACCAGGAGAACAGCAATCAGTCAATACAAAACTAGGGCTGCAGCCGAAAAGTCTTTTTTTCTTAGGAAGGTTCAAACTGAGTGAACTGAGCTGAAGTATCTGAGCAGCTGCCGTGATCACAGCTGCTCCACTTCTCTAAATGATGAGGAAAGGAGCTTCAATGCTTCCTATCTTATCTCCTTTAGCATAGGAAACACCGGACCTTCCTTTATTAAAGGAAAAGAGAAAATTCCGTCCCACAATCCCTTGCTCCAACTTCCTGCTATTGGTTGCAGGAAGATTCAGGAGACTGTATTTCTATGAATGCAGCTGAAGGACACCTGTTTAACTCTCATTTTAATTTTAGCAACATTTCAGAATTTTGCTGACACTGACTTGACAGCTGGGTGGAAACAGCTGGTCGATCTCACCAGGACCAGTTCAGACAAAACAGTTAACAGTTAACATCAGAATAATCAACATGCGCTGGTTTCCTGTCACTCTCTGTCCTTTACTCTGTCTCTGTCACAGTCTACACAGCCTCCTTTCTTCCCAGCATGTGTTGAACTTTAGCATTAGCCCGCCGTCTCCACATGTTATCCAGCCAACAAAGGATTATCATTGTGCAAGGTGTGTGTGTATGTGTGTGTATACAAGCCCTGACAGTGAAGACAGGAAGGAGAGGGGGGGACGGGCTTTGACATTCTTATGTTATGAATTTTAAAGGAAGGCTTAGCTGATCATGGCTAAATTAGAATGTATTTAGCTCATTAGAGGATGAGGAAAAGCAGCGGGAAGAGGAAGAGGAGGAAGAGATCCTCCGTCCCTCACACCACAGTGCTGCTGTAGTCTAAATTAGGAGGTACGATGCAATCCAAAACAAACTACTGCAGCAAGTGTGTGTGTGTGTGTGTGTGTGTCTGTCTGTCTGTGTGCCCTGTTAACAAATTAGAGGGATTACCAGAAGAGAGTGCCAGAGCATAGCAGCTAATCCCACAGACTGGCCTGCACCACTGCACCTGGGAAGTGTGTGTCTGTGTGTGTGTGTGTCTGTGTGTGTCTGTGTGTTTGTGTGGGTGTGTGTGTGTGTGTGTGTGTGTGTCTGTGTGTCTGTGTGTATGTGTGTGTGTGTGTGTGTGTGTGTGTCTGTGTGTGTGTGTGTATGTGTGTGTGTGTGTGTGTATGTGTGTGTGTGTGTGTGTGTGTGTGTCTGTGTGTGTGTGTCTGTGTGTGTGTGTGTGTGTGTGTGTGTGTGAGGGGTGTGGTGGCAGGAAGAGGCTCTGTACGGGCATCGTCCTGCCCCAAACACACCCCCTGGTGCCAGTGGTCTCCCTAATCCTGAACACACACACACACAACATGCAGGATGCACCTGTTTCGTGTGTGTGTTGATGAGACAGTGAAGCTCAAGTGTACGGTGCCAATATCACAGTTCAAGGGGCCTTTAATGGACATTTTATTGTACTTCATTATCATCATCAGATTTAGAGTGTGTTCACAAGGTTTAAAGGTAAAATGTGTAACTTCTCCACTTTAAAATGTTCAGTTTTAAACCACATTTGTATGATACACTTTTTGGATATTGGTTGATGAGCTTATAGCGTCTGATTTCCATGCAGAAGACCAGGATGTGTGTGCAGATACTGGAGAAAGGAAATGTGGAATGTTGTTGTCCAACATGGATACCATATCAGTGCACAAGGCCAGCTCCATGAAGAAATGTTTTTCCCAGTTTGGGAGTGGAAAGACTCAGAGCTCTGACCACAACCCCATCCAACATCTTTGGGAGGACATGGAACACCCAACTATGAGCCAGACCTTATCACCACAGAGTCAGGGCTGGTCCTCACTGACGCGCTGAAGAAATCTCTGCAGCAGGTTTAACATCTGCTGGAAAGACTGATACCAGGAGAGTGGAGGCTGTTACAGCAGCATATTTTAGAATAAGACGTTCAGCTATAAGATATGGGTGTAATACTGGGTCATTATGAAAAAGCTCATTGGCATTTTTTTTTTTTACATCCAACGCAGCATTGTTTCGCTTAAGATTGCTCCTCAAGTCTGTGACATGGGACACACTGATCTCCTGCGTGAAAGTCAGATTTCATACACAGACATCCACCACTTAAACTGTCCCCCTTCATAAAGGAGACACTAGCACTGAATGTAAATCTCCAAGTGTAGAATACATACATAAAACCAAGGGCTACAAGTGTAGCCCTAGTAGTAAAGAATTTAACTCCATATGGTTCCTTGGATTATATAATGCTCACTGGTCCCTGTCTAACCCCTGGTGGTTGATGAATATACTTTGTCAATATATTTTGAAAAGTAAAAAGAAAAGAGGTTCTGGCATGAATTATAAATATTATATTCAGGCTCAGCTTCCTCTTTTATTGTCTAATTATATGTAATAGTGGGAAGTCACATGCCTTGTTTAGAGGGTCCATATTTTCGTCTTCTTCTGTGTTTTATTTGAAGTGTTGATCCATAAGAAGATATATTTGTGGTTTTAAGAACCTCACCTTACATCTCCTCTCTCAGGCTTCTCTCTGGAGCTCTAGTAACAACAGGTCGATGAGCCAATCAGAAGAGGGGAGGCTCTGAGATTCTCTTCTGATTGGCTGAATGTTTTCTGAGTGAACCAATAAAAATATAGCAGATTTCAGGTAAACAGACAAACTCAGAAAAAAACAAACCTTGCGAGGATGGATGGTGGGTCCGGGGGGGGGGGCGGGGGGGGGGGGGCGGGGCTTAATATAGAACCTAGACTTGCTTTATAATCAAACAACACATGGACATCTACATTTATGCTATATGGGACCTTTAAGGAAACCAACACACAGACGCTGTTGATGGAAGCAGCAGAGACGAAGAAAGAAAGCTGTTCCACCTGACTGTGAGTTTGTTCAGCAGCAGTATGAGACCGTCAGTCCCTCACTGGGCGTGCTGAGGCAGATCTTCAGTGTTCAGTGTCCTGTGAGCACGGCTCCTCTGCGGAGACTCTGAGGTTTAGTCATTGACATCTTGTCAGGTGAAGAGTTGGCTAGGTCTCTGTAGCCACAATACAGACACTCTGCCATGAGCCTGATTTGACCGGGACAGCGGTCCAACACATTTTTGGATCCCCCCACTCTCTGTCGCCTGTCCCGTCCAAATCCTCTCCCTCCTTCCTCCCTTTATATGAAGCTCATCCAAAATGTACACTGCCAACTGGGAGTCTCGTGGAACACCACACACACACACACACACACACACACACTCTACAGCCCCATCCCAGACTATGATGTAGTAGTGCCCCTCCTGTCTAAAGAAGACATATTAATATATTAAAAAGGGGCCTGAGAGCGGCTTCAAGAAGAAAAGATGTCTCTCTCTTTCTCTCTCTCTCTGTGCTAGTTCTGCATCTCTCTCACTCCACCAGTGAGCCACAGAGTTGAGTGTAAGCCCAGCTTTAAGAATTCAACATTTCTCCCTCTGATCAGCTTCACCTTTTCAACCCTCAGAGTGAAGCAGAGATCTCTTTTTGTAAACGTAACCTTTAGCAGCCCCCCCTTGTAAAACGACAGAATAAAGAAGTCATATTTGAGTGGACTAACTTCACCTGTAGAGACAGAGGCAGAAAGAGACGGTTTGCTGAGGTGGAAAAAGAGGTGAAGCAGGGAGGAGGGTTGAAAATGAAGGAGTGTAGCCTGGGGTCTGAGTGTTATGGTCAGACTCCACTTGTTTATACAGAAATGGCAGCGAGAAGTAGGAGTGGGGGGGGCAGGTCGAGGACAAGAGCAGATCCAGACCAGATGGAGGTTAGAGGAGGGCATGGATGGAGGGATGGAGGGAGGGATGAGGGGACAGGTCTGTCTTGTAGGCCCTTATAAGGCCTGGATGAGTGGTGAGCTGCGGAGAGACAGCAGAGTCAGTGCAGAGATATATACCTGCAGGCGGGGACAGAGAATCTACTTCACTACCGTCTTATCACACACTGAAGCTCATTTACACAGTATTCATACACTGAATCAGCTGCACTGCTTTACATACATAATACTTCATTTAAAGGACAATTCCAGCTATTTATATCTGGGGTCTTATTTCTTTCATTTCTATCATTTCATAATGTTGGTGTTAATGAATGTGTGTGCACCACTACAGCAGGTACAGAAGGTTCATTGTGGTTAATTGTCTCTTATTGTGGTGATCCCAGAAGTCCAGTGTATAAAGGTGATGGTGGTTATAAAGCAGGATGAACCACAGGGCTGAGTCTGAACCCTTAAAAGGTTTTTTGACAATTCACCAAATTCTGTAAAATGTTCCAGTTATTTTCAATTCTTTTTACATTTTGTCAATTAATTTAATTGTGCTTCCTGCAAAGTCCATTTAGTAGCTGTTCTGGGGCTTTTGATCACATGATCTTCATCAACAAATGGAGTCTGCCCACTTGGATCATGGAATTGTATACTGTATGTTCAATGTTCTTTGAACATTGCAAGCACTTCAAATTGAATTTCTCTGTTTATTCTGACAACAGTCTTTGAAAAGAAACACGTGTGTGTTTGTATGTTTGTATAGAAGCTTAATCACAGAGACAATACACAGGAAATGACCTCAGAGTATCACAAGATATTCATACGCATTACTTTAAAGTCTGGAGCCTGAACTTTTGATGACTTCTGACCAAAGAGATAAATTCAGTCATCAATGTGTTCTCTTCATTATTTTAAGAGAGACAAAGAGGAATAGAAGGAGGAGGAGGAGGAGGCAGTCTATGGTTATTTAATAACCAGATGTCTTCACACATTCACCTTTATATACAGTCAGTCAGACAGACTGACTGGTTTACTGTCAGTCTAATCCAGTCAGTCTAGCTAATTATCCAGCCCCCTGTCATCACATCAGTTCTGGAGAATAGCTCAAATTATGTGGAGAGAAGTTAACAGCTGCATGTTACCATTAACACATTAACACTGGCCGGCTGCTCTCTCACTATAACCTCTGTTACTGAAATGACCCACAAACCTTACCCACAATTCCTCAGGTCTCTATTTTTGTTGGGTGTAAGTTCTGTATTTAGTCAATCCTCAGTCATGATTGGTGATGGAATATTCTATGAGAGGAAAGGAAAAGAAAGGAAAGGAGCTTCTCCCACTGTCTCCACAGTAACTGGAAGCAGGCCTGCTCCCATAACCACTCCAATCTGTTTTCATTTGCTGAGTCTCATACCATCACACACACATGCGCGTGCAAGTGCGTACTGAAGAACAATCTAACAAGGCTGCTTCATCTCTTAAAAGAGAAAGGCTCTGGTTTTATTATTAATTTAAACAACAGTTGCGTGTCATATAGTCAGCAGTCAGAAAGTCACACAGTCAGTACAACAGTGTCTTCTACTGACTGATTTAACACTCAAACCAAACAACACATGCAGTATACTGTATATTACAGCTTATATAGTGGGATAGGTGTGCACACTGTAACGCACAGCAGCATGCAGCCACATGCTGCACGGTGACACGCTGTGACATGATGCGACATGGACCAATGCAACGACATGACGTTCTAAGACAAGCCAGAGCATGCAGCTGTCTATGACGCACTGCATCACACCGGCACAGCTCCTCTGTGAGTCTGAAGGCAGCACAGTGAGCAAAAAGAAAAGGTGAAGGCTACAAAACACAAGGAGGAGATGAAGACGAAGTAGAAAAAACTGGAAAGACCTCTTTGTCATGTGAGGACATGAGGCCTGGAAGGAGAGAGAGCGCCTCATAGTCATATGTCAGCGGTCACACAGCAGCCAAACACTACAAAGACGTGAACAGAGAGTGTGGAAAGACAGATGATAAGTGAGCATAGGAAAGAATGCTTTTAACTCATCTCGAAGGACCAAGTTAACAAAAAAAGTATTTTGGTTTCAGAGAAATTAAGTCTGACTGGCCTGTGGGGTCAGCTCTCATTTTTCACTATGAGAACTTAAGGAACCTAGACCCAGTTTCAGTTCCTGTACCTACACAGTGGAATCAGCACTATCTTAGCTCTTATTAGCAGGGCTGTGTCTATCTGTGATGTGATTCAGGTGTTTGGGTACAAATCCAAATCACTTTCAATCTATTATCTGTCTAATTTACCTAATTTTTTTTCAGATTGAATGGAACAAATAAGTTTAGTGCCACAGGCTCTTTAGTTTAGAGTGTGTGACAGCGAAGAAAAAACCCGCAGCCTCTTTAAACCGCTTACAGGAGGCTAGGTGCTCTAAATATGTTTCCTTGCAGCATGCTAGATCAGCCTTTCTGTCTCTTCACTTATATGTCACAGACGTACACACAGACACACACACACACACACACACACTAACAGTAGTGTGGTTAGTGGCAGTGTTGGTCAGAGCTGAGTTTCCAGCCTCCTCTGCTGCTCATTAGACTCAAGAACTGACCATTTAGGTCAAGACATCCGCTGCTGGATCCGCTCTGCTCGTCTCAGTGCCTCTGTGTGTGTGGATGCATTGTCTAGCTGCGGTAGTCAAGCTCACATCAAGCTACCCGGGGTGCACTGATCTGATTTCCCTTGCTAGCGAGACTTCTCACCATAGCCAGGCAGATGGCGGTGCCGTGCTGGCAGCCATGACAGGAGGTCTGCCGAGGGCCGAGCACTTGCTGGCGGCCGGTCGCACTGTATCCACTGACCAATCACAGCTGGGCAGAGGAAGGAAAAGTCTCGGGTCCTCGGGTGGGTGGGTGTTAATGCCTGCGTGGGCGGTCGTATAGTGCTACAGTGTACCTAAGCATCTTGATGACATAATAACATGCCATGGGGCCAAGGGAGGCAAAAACAATGCAGGAGCCCTCTGGTGATTAAGCAGCCTTAGACAGGGAGAGAGAAAACACTGCTCCTGCCAACCTGCAATTTCCTCCCAGGTCCCTTTTATCTGCAAGCCTTCAAGTGGTGCCAAAGGGGCAGTTAAGGGATCTTGTGTCTGGCCAGGAATGTCACCAAATGGGCCAAAAATTTAGCTGTGTGTCATGCACATGCAAAAATGTGTGCAGGCACTATTTTTGACATACATCACACACGCATTCTTAATCACAGAAGATGGGAGAAGGTGTTTGTGAAATTAACAATCACTGTAATCCAACATCCTGTGAGCAGGTTATGAGAAGCTTTTATTTCAAATCTTTCACCCCAGCTTTCTCAGTGCATAAAGCAAAAGGGAGAAAGAAGAGAGAGGATGTGCCTGTTTCTAATCAGAGGGGTTGTACCTCCAGTTGTTGGCCCTCACCCAGCATTGTTTACTTGGTCAACCCCCCTGCTTCGCTCCAAGCAGCAAATTCCACCATTGATGGGCAATTTTAGCCAAACCAACAGGTAGAAAAGACTGTTTCCACATGGGAAGGCTCCCGATCCATAGACACATGCTCTAACTACCTAAATAACAATAATAAAATTTAAATGCATTATTTACTTTTCTGGGGAACGGGACATGGGCTGCTTTCTCAGGAGAAAAACTACGCATGTTATTGATTTATTTACAGATGAAAAAGGAGAGACGGCAGCAGCCCAGCACCTCTCCTCTGGCCCTCTTTTTGTTATCTGTGATGTTGCCCAGAGAAATCAATAGAACAACTGTAGCTAGCGAGCTTTGTTTATCTTTTCCTCTAAGTGAATAATTCAGGGGTGTCAGCAGGGGTGAGGCAAAGCTCTGATTCAAACGAAAGGGTTTGTTGTTCAGGGTGGGGAAATCTCCCACCACCACCCCCCCAACCCACCCCT
>NW_019174404.1:23957626-23962309 GCF_002260705.1 Seriola dumerili
CTCCTCCTCCCTACCCCCCACCCACCCCCTCTTCCCCAGAAAGTCTCGAGGAGATGAGAGATGCTGAAACTAGTTAAAAATCTGGTTCTGGGTGAAAAATGGAGACAGACCGCTGCTCTGCTTTTACTGCACCGCCACCAGGAATGTCCCTCACAATAAATAAATAGATGGTACCAGCAGCAACATCTGCTAAACACTGTGTGAAGGCGGAGTGCCAGTAAAAGTTGGTGGATAAGCGTTTTGGAGGGGTGGTGCTGGGGGATGCAACAGAATTTCAAGGGGCAGCAAAGTCTTGTATTGTGTGCTCAGACTTTAGTTTTAGTTTAGTGCCAAAGGTGGTGGGAAAGGCCTTGAAATGGGCTCGTCCAGATTACGTGTCTTCAGATTATTTCTGAGGGCAGCAGCGTTTCACCTCTTTCACCTGATGGCCAAAGAATGAAATGAGAGGAGGATAACTCCTGGATGAAAGGTTCGAGGAACCACAAAAGAAAGGAAAGGTGTTTTTTTGAAGGGGTTTCAAACTGACGTCTTAAGAAGTTTGCGGGGTTTTCAAGTGCCACCAGAGTCGTCCAGGGGGATTTGAGGTGAATAAAGGGTCTTTCTCTCAGGGAGCTGCAGTAGCCAGACAATGTAATACCAACCCTTCTGCCATTTCGACATGACACAAACAGGAAGGGTTTAAATTGCTGTTGTATCATAAGCTTTGATTGCAAGTCCTCCCTCCTCATGTGTAGCCTGAGTAGTGTTAGTATGTGAAACTGGGGAGGCTTAAACCCTCCTAAACAATGGGATCAACATGTATTTGTCAGGCTATGCCACCCTCGGCTGCGTACACATACATACACACACCTCCGCGCACGTGGACGACGAGGCGGCAAACATCTCCAGCAAAGTTACTAAACCTCAGTCTCCCACCTTTGCCACGGACACACAAAAGCCCTCAGTCCCTTGTAATTGAGGCTTAAATCCTTTCCTAACATCCCCCCCATCCCTCACTCTTCACCAAACATGGATTGCACCGACACAGGGCCCCTAATCCTTCCCAGTTTAACCAAGTGAGAAATTAGCTTTTGTTAAGTGGTGATTTGGCCGGTGCTAAACGCCAACAGCCCATTGTAGAGGAGAGGGGCAGTCATGAGTCCCCCCAACGCTGCAAAATACTGTGGTAATCCCATCCTGTCCGTGCGGCCGGGCTGGAGCTGCTGCTGCCTGCTATTGTGCAGCCACAATATTGCCAAGTTATTTTTAGTCGAGAGCAACGTCTCTCTCTCACTGTTGTCCAAAGAGGTTTTGAAGCATCAACATGTCAGCTTGGCTGGCAGGTCTTACCGTATGTATTACCTATTTCCAAGGTGCTGTCTGTGTTTTGTAGCATATACAAGATACAAGCCTCCCAACCCCACCCACCCCCCCCCCCCGCACCACCGCCCCCTCCCTTCTGCCTGCCATCCAATCTCTGACTTCAAATCAAATCGTGTATGCAGAGCTGCAGTGAAAGCCACCAATGTCAGGTTGATAGACGACACGAGAAATGGCTGCAGATTCAGATCCTCAAAGCCGGTGAGACAGAACAGACTGTTCTGGCAGGAGGAGACAAGACAAAGCACAGCGTCGTCTCTGAGACTCAATGGGGAGAAATCTGCCTCAGAAAATCCCTGTGACTTGGTCTCAGTCCGAGCAAAACTCAGGAGTTAATTCAGAGAATTCTGCAATGGCGGGGTGTTATAACAGAGCTGGAAGGCAGGAGATATTTTCAGGCAGTAAAAAAGGCAGAAGAAGACCAAAGAGCTGCTGGAGAGAAAGCTGGCAGTGACCTGCGTGCCAAACATTTTTTATGGCCAATCCCAGGCCAGACTGTCAAGTTTATTCCCCTGCTGTGGTAGGAAGATACCACACTTCTACTGAGCATGGAGTTACACACAGGGAGTTTGATGTCTTTATGTGGAAAACGATAACTCTTTGCGCCCTAATTCATACGGGACGCAGTGTGTAGCCAAGTTCACCTTTGCATAAATACAAATGCAAAAACCTGCTGAAGTGGTATTCTTAGAGATTCACTTTTTTGTTTTATTTTTGGTGCTAGATGTTTGTTGCTGCAGCACATTTTCATTTGACTCTGGATCTGCTGTATATCAGCCAAACTACCAGGTCTTTATTGCAACTTCCTGTTCTTTGAGGGAACACCTTCCAGGCATCAGGAGCCACGGCTGACAATTAATAGATTGTGTTTGTTGAGTTGTTTTCTTCCTCTCCTCATTCTTTACATTACATGGCTGCAGATCTTCTGTGTATGTGCACGGTCTCCTGTATGTAAATTTTTGTCTTTGGTTAATCTGAATACTTTTCAGGCTACTGGAGAAATAAAATTATTCAGTGATTTATAACTAAAATAAGCAAAACTTTTTATAGCAGAAAAATGTTTTTACACTTTCCACTTTTGTTAATGATCTGAAAACCCTCCTATGGGGGTCCCGACCCCCGGGATGACAAACCATTGTCCTATTTCCCTCCATAGACATATTGATAATTTCAGTCTCAAAGTTCAGTCTTTTACTTGGAAATAGTAGTTTGAAAAAAAAAATCTTAATTCAAGGTCCATTAAACACTGAGTTTTCTCAGTAGTTGCTGCACTGATGTACGTCCAGCTGAGGCAAGTTTACCTGGACTTTAAATTATTTTAACAAAACTGTTTGTGTGTGCTGTTGGATTCACATTTATCTGTTAATTACAACAAGTATGCTTGTTTATAATTACACATAAGCCTGGTATGTAATATTATATATATTATAAGACAGGTCTGAAAACCCAGACTGTGTCACGCTACAGAGCAGTCAAAATATGTGTAACATATATATATATATATATATATATAGATAGATATACATATATGTATATATATATAGATATACATATACACATATACATACATACAAATATACGATTCTTGACAAAAATCAGTTTCATCTCATATCTTAAATATACAAAGCTTTCATACGGGTTGACTTGTGTTGCTTATATCATAGACAGGAAGCAGGAAAACATTAACTGATTTACACGTAAATATTGTGAATGATTCATTTAAGTGCAGATGGGGTATTTTCTAGACACGCCAGGATGTGACACCCACCTCCCTGATCTAAGTACAAACCTGGAGCTCAAACATGAACCCACTGTTGACTGAAAAAACACCACATTGTTACAAACACCCACACCCCCCCCCACCCCCCACCTCGCCCACCCCCCCCCCCCCCCCCCCCCTCCCACCCTCCCTTCTCCTGCCTCCATCTCTGACTTCAAAGCAAATCGTGTATCAGAGCTTGCAGTGAAAGCCACCAAGTTTCAGGTGATTAGACGACACGAAAATGCTGCAGATTCGAGATCCTCAAAGCCGTGAGACCAAGAACAGACTTTCTGCAGGAGGAGGACAAAACAAAGCACAAGCGTCGTCTCTGAGACTCAGAATGGGAGAAGATCTGCCCTCAGAAAATTGCCCTGGACTTGGTCTCAGTTCCGAAGCAAGAGACTCAGGAGTAAGTTCAGAGAATCTGCAATTGCGGGTGTTATAACAAGCTGGAAGGCAGGAGAATTTTCAGGAGTAGTAAAAAAAGCAGAAGAAGACCAAAGAGCTGGCTGGAGAGAAAGCTGGCAGTGACCTGCGTGCCCAAACGAATTTTTATGGCCTAATGCCAGCCAGGACTGTCAATGTTTATTCCCCTGCTGTGGTAGGAAGATACCACACTTCTACTGTTGAGCATGAGTTACACCACAGGGAGGTTTGATTCATTTATGTGGAAAAACCGAAACTCTTTGCCGCCCTAATTCATACGGAACGCAGTGTTGTAGCCAAGTTTCACACTTTGCATAAATACAAATGCAAAAAACCTGCTGAATGGTTATTTCATTAGAGATTCACTTTTTTGTTTTATTATTTGGTGCTGATGTTTGTTTGCTTGCAGCACATTTCGCATTTGACCTTGGATCTGCTGTATATTCAAGACAAACTACCAGGTCTTTATTGCAACTTCCTGTTCCTTGAGGGGAACACCTTCCAGGCATCAGGAGCACGGCTGACAAATTAATAGATTGTGTTGTTGAGTTGTTTTCTTCTCTCCTCATTCTTTACATATACATGGCTGCAGATCTTCTGTGTATGTGCACTGTCTCCTGTATGTAAATTTTTGTCTTTGTAAATCTGAATACTTTTCAGGCTACTGGAGAAATAAAATTATTCAGTGATTTTAAACTAAAAATAAGCAAAACTTTTTATAGCAGAAAAAATTGTTTTTACACTTTCCACTTTTGTTAATGATCTGAAAACCCTCCTATGGGGGTCCCGACCCCCGGGATGACAACCATTGTCCTATTCCCTCCATAGACATATTGATAATTTCGAGTCTCAAAGTTCAGTCTTTTACTTGGAAATAGTAGTTTGAAAAAAAAAATCTTAATTCAAGGTCGATTAAACACTGAGTTTTCTCAGTAGTTGCTGCAGCTGATGTACGTCCAGCTGAGGCAAGTTTACCTGGAGCTTTAAATTATTTTAACAAAACTGTTTGTGTGTGCTGTTTGGATTCACATTTATCTGTTAATTACACAAAGTAATGCTTGTTTATAATTACACATAAGCCGTGGTATGTAATATTATATATATTATAAGACAGGTCTGAAACCCCAGGACTTGTG
>NW_019174404.1:23962334-23964834 GCF_002260705.1 Seriola dumerili
CTCACGCTACAGAGCAGTCAAAATATGTGTACTATATATATATATATATATATATATATATATGCTTATATCATAGACAGGAAGCAGGAAAACATTAACTGATTTACACGTAAATATTGTGAATGATTCATTTAAGTGCAGATGGGGTATTTTCTAGACACGCCAGGATGTGACACCCACCTCCCTGATCTAAGTACAAACCTGGAGCTCAAACATGAACCCACTGTTGACTGAAAAAACACCACATTGTTACAAACACCCACACACACACACATACACACACACTTACTGTGTTTCACATTTTCAAATTTCAATGTGAACGCATGCACACACACACACACACGCACACACACACATACATACAGTGTATATAATGCATGTGTATAACAGAGTGTAAACTCAGACATGCATATGTTCCAAACTGACACAAAGTCAAAGGTGCACACACACAAAACACATATGCACACTCACACAGCACACTGGAGGAAGCAGCAGGTACAGTTTCTCTGGAACCACACACACACACACACACACACACACACAATACAGCCTAAACAGTGCACAATGGAAGAGTGATGAGTGCGGGGTGCAGCCCTCCCTGCAGGGGCTCGTCCTGAAATCCCATCAGCAGTGAGTCCAGGTGAATGCAGAGGGAAGTATAGCGTTGCATCCAGCCATTGTCACCTCCACAAAGCTCCTCAATCAGCCTCCTCCTCTATTCACTTTCACATACTACCTGCCTGACAACAGCTCCCCACTCACACACACAATCGGAAACAAACTACATCTTGTGCTTTATCACCTGATCTGATCGCACAGTCACAAAAGCCAAGTGATGACACACTAAGTGGATGGTGTTGATGACATGTCATCCCTGCTCACTTCTATTAGGCTGATTTACAAAACTCTGACTGAACTTTTTTTTATTTTTTTCATTTAACTGATGACATGTTTTTAATATATGATCAGTAGATTTATAAAAATAACAGTCAGCACATCTCGAGTTTTAATGTGCGGAATGTGAGGTGAGCGCGCGTGTGTTCATGAGCAGCACAGTGATCTGTGAAAACATTAAGAAGTGAACTTCCAGGTTCTGAGTCACCCTGACATTAGCAGCAGACAAATCTACACCTGCTTAAGTCGGCCTGTGTCACATGGTTCACTCCATGTGTCCATAAAAACAATCTGATACTGTTATTTTTATATTTGTTTTTTGCTGCTTTAATGAACATTCTTTCATGTTCAGTGCAGACCTTAACGCTTTAGGCAACAGATCATGAATATGTGTTATGATGACATATTTTCATGCGACCACACAGCTAAATATGGGTGAAATATCAATGTATGTGGCTTTAGTTGCTGCGTGGCTGAGAACTGTGACTGCTACGTTGTGACATCACAAAGTTCCAGAAGTCCTGACGGCTGGTTTTAAGGCTCAGTTTCTGAATACAGGCTGTGTTCTTTTCTCTGTGGACTGAGGCTTTGATACTTTCACACTATTAATATAGAACCTGGACCTGCTTTATAATCAAACTACACATGGACGTCTACATTTCGACTATGTGGAGTTTTAAATGATGTTAAAAATGAAGAGAATGGAGTTTGATGATTAATCTGAGTGTGCAGCAAACAGCCTCCAGTGTGACTGACAGGTGATCAGTGGGATGTGCAGAGCAGAACAGAAACCTCTCACAAGCTCTCACCGCTAAAAACGCAGAGGAAGAGAAACAGAACAGAGGAATCTTTAGTATTACCACTTTAAACCTTTCTCCATGGCTGCCTGTGATTCATGTCCATCCTGTTGGAAATGTCGGCGCGTTGGCCGACGCCCCGGACTCTCCATGCTGCTAATAGCTTCTGGCTTTAATTCTGTCGTTGCGTTGAAATGAATCAGAGACCACCAAGAAAAACACACATTTTCTCTCCTTTTCACCAGGGCTCTCCGTTTCACTTGATTTTTTGCACATCTAAGAAAAACACACATGACACATACGTTCAAAGGCCCGTGCCAAAACCACAAGCAAGAGGCCAAAGAAATTCCACAAATAAATGGCTGAACTCTGGAGGGACGACGGAGAAACTGTCTGGGTTTAGCAGGAGGTTTGTTAAAACCTGATCAGCCCGGTGGGGAATTCAAATGAGCTCGTCCTTGAGGGAAAAGCTTTAAATAAATGGAAAGCTTCTAAAATCAACCTTCACTTACTTAGGTGCCATTTTCATCAAAGAAAGGCTGATTTTCCAAAGCTATTAAAAGCCAAACAGCAAAGTAGACGTCCTCTGAGGGTGTTGTACCTCTAGTGCAATAAATACAGTGTGAATCATACAGCACTAAACCTACTCACATGTGGTTCTGTTTAGAGGGGTGCTGTATCAGAAGTGTCAGAGAAATCTACTTAACCATATTCCAGATAGACACACACACAACCACACACAAAGAAGGAAACAGGGAACAGGGTAATAATATTCTCATTAGAACCAAAATTAGAACCAAATTATCATC
>NW_019174404.1:23969834-24019427 GCF_002260705.1 Seriola dumerili
TTGCTTTTAATGTGAAAATTATTGCGTGTTCTGTTATGAAGAAATATTGTGCAATTACAATTTGAAGCCTTCCAACGCTGCACATGTGGAGCTGATTTCACAGGAGGATTACAGTTAGATATATTGCGAGCGTTTAAACACAGGAGGGAAAATATACTTATGCACATAAATATGAATAATGCCGACTTAATAACGTGACCAACGCCAATCAATTAGTGCACACGCCTGAGTGCAGCTCTGCAGACGCTCTGCGGCTCGCACCCTCCTCCGGCCCAGCTACGTGCTGGATGTAAAGCCGCGGCGTAACTACACAGCTAAAGTGGCGTCGCTCTCAGAGGTTCAGGTGGCTGCGCTGTCCACAGCTGTGGAACAGCCTGGTAAAATATTGATGAAGTTCAGGCCCAAACACAGTGTTTTACAGTGCAAGCCAAACCGCAGACTGACACATTCAGAGGAGCTGTGTCCCGCTGCAGGAGTGTTACCTGTGAGAGCACTTCCTCCTATGGCTCCAGGCCAAGTCCTGCTCTGCTAAGTTTAGTTCAGTGCTGCTGATGGATCGACTTGTGTCAGGGAGGTTTTACACAAACTTTAGAAACGTCGCTATAAACAGAGCAAACCACAGGTGTCTCCAACCAGTGACTGAGAACACACTGAGCTTCCTGAGTTACAGAAAAGCATCAGTTATAGTTTGTTTAAACACCTATCAAGCAAAAATTGGATTTTTTACAGAAACAAATCACGTTTCTCGTCTGAAAGACCATTGTACAATCTACAGTTTGTGTGCATGTTTCTCTCACCACACTGAATCTCTTGACTCTGTGTGTCACAGATGAAATTTTTCGAACTCGTCATTGCATCCTATATGAAAAGGTGGGATGGCCCTCCTTAATAAACAGAAGGGAGCAGCACTGTATTGCTCTGCTGCAAAAACTACCTAGATATCTGTACTCTCTGGTTACATTTAAACTTACGTCAGGTCACGGGACGTTTTAACTGTAGCTCTTGTTCACACAACTTGTACAGATGGAATGAGCTAGTTACATTCTCTTATTTCACTGGAAGAGTTTAAAAGACTGTACTTGTAATGTATAATGTATGTGAATTATCTGTGTGTGTCCATTCTAATTGCCTCTTTGTGCATCTCTGTCAATTTATAAACTGTAGATGTTTATTTTTGTACATTTGTACATTTTTTGTCTCTGTTGAAAAAGAGATCTCGATCTCAATGAGACGACCTGTTTAAATAAAGGATTTAATTATTTCACAGAGGCAAAATGCAGATTGTTATTAGTTATGTGTAAACAAATGTGTTCATATCATCCCTTTGGAAACAGGTTTCGGTGTGAATTTTAGAACATTCAAAGCCAGGTTTAATTACTGTACAGCAAATCATCACATCCTTTACCACATACTCTTTGTTTTATAATCAACGTGTTTGTTCCTGTTCTCATGCAGAAAGGCTGCTGTCTTTTCTCAGTACAACTCTGATGTGTAAGAGCACTGATTTTAAAATACCAGTGATTCTTCGAGATACATGAAACACACCTGGACACATCTGTGTTCTGCTTCTGTGTTTAGAGCCCACCTGAAAACTGCTGTATGAGTCTTTCACCAACACAACCAAAAAAATGTAGTGTTTTAAATTAAATGGTGTGGTTGTTTACGCTGAAGACAAACTTGTATTTCTTTGTCTGTTTGTGTTTTATTAAGTTTTTAATTACATTTTACCTTTGATTTTAATCTATTTAATTTCCCTCTGACTGCTAAATGCTTGTTTATTAGGGTTTATTTGTGTATGAAGCATCATCAAGGTGAATCTGGGGATCTAGAGGTTCTGAGTTTTTGTTGCATTTCAGCTATATCTTATATTTTCTTCTGTGTGTTGCGCTTGTGGAAAGAAGCTGAATATCTATATCGTTTGTCTGAAGCAGGAGAAGGCCGAACAGAATTTTCCAAACACGCCTTTGATTTTTCTACTTTTCTAAAAAGCAACACGAGGCTGTATGAACCTGCCAGTATGGATTTGATGTGACCTAAATCTATGAATGGACACATCAGGATGTGCTGTATCCTGGACAGTAAACTGCTGTGTGTCTCATGTCATCGTGTCAGACTGGACAGATGATCTTGGAGAAGTTCTCATTGAGCCGCTGACACTGACTGCAGTCTGGTACAAGCGGTGACCTGTAGGGAGGCAGGACGGCTGAGAGGAAGCAGCCTGAATCTTTCCCTCTGGCTCTTTTATGAGCGTCTTGACTGGTTTGAGAGAACTGCTGCTGCTCTTCCTCCTGCAGCTGCTCTCCTGCTAAAATGCCTCTTTACCAAACTGAATGGGGGAGAAACTAGCCTCTTTTTAATCCCCCTTTCTCTGTTTTTTTCCCTCCTCCTTCTGCTTTCATAGTGTTTTTTCCTCCTTTGCTTATTTGAATTTTAATGAGCTTTTCACCTTTTTAAGCAGATGGCTTAGGCTGGATTTCTCCATGAAAGTCGGGGTGAGTCTCTCTGTCATGTTTTGCACAATTTGTTTCAACTAACCGAGTCCTTGAGGGGGTTTAGGGCTTTGAGTGGGTAATGTGCCTGTCTCTCCCTTCTCTCCCCTTCTCTCTGTTGTCCTCTCCTTCTAATGGAACCAACATCTCTCTCTCTCTCCCAGAGAGGACGGGCTGCGTCTTGAAAACGTCCATTCATGTGCGAGTGTGTTATGTTAAAAAGGTTCTCAAACACCTCACCATCCCTCCTTCCTACAGGGAATACTTTAGCATTCTGGGAAATATGTTTCTTGCCTTTTTCTGACACTGACATGAGAAGATTGATACCAGTGTCATGTCTGTACAAGTGGAGATGAGACGTGGTTAGCCTAGCTTAGCATAAAGACTGGAAGCAGGGGGAAACAGCTAGCCCTACTCTGTGCTAAAACAACCCTGCCCTCATCTCTAAAGCTCACTGATTGATAAGTTGTGTTTTGCTGTTTAACAAAAAGAAATATAAAATATACAACTTGTGGTTAAAGGGGGAGTTTAGGGACATCCCAGCTGACAGGTTTGGTGACTAAAGAAAACTGTATCTGGCAAACTACACTGTACAAAACAAAGCTGAGGGCAGCAACACAGAGCTGTAACACTGCATAAAACTACAGCAAAAGAAAAAAAAAAAGAAGTGGTCTCTCCACACTGGAAAACTGGTGTCTCCAAGATAAAAGTGAAAACACAGTGTAAACACACTTTTAACATCTTCAGAAGTCAGACTTTAAGTGTTAAGATGAAGAAGAAGTTTGGCTTGTGAAGGGGTGATACCTCCAATAATACACTTTCTTGGCAAGTAGCTGAAGCCATTTTCAGACTGTTACAGACAAACACAGGCAGGGCTTCCTCTCCACAACTCATATTTCATATGCTGCCTTAAAGGTGTCAGGCTTCTCTCATCCAGAAACACGTAACAACAATTGCACCCTTTACATTTATTTTTAGCCTGATCTGCTACAACTGCTGTCGGTCGAGAAATTTTTCTAATGTATAAAAAAAATCCCCTCAAAACAAAAAAAAACTTTTCTGTTCTGTTCAAAAAACATACCGCTGTTTCCAGTCTTTATGCTAAGCTAGGCTAACCAGGTCCCTGTGCTGAACACTGATTTTCATCTTCAGGTAAGTGTTTTCTCTACAATGTGGAACTGTTCCTTCACAAAGTGTGTGTGTGTGTTCATTGTGCCTACCTGCCGGCATGTTTTCCTGCTTGGGGCAAATTCCTTTGGGGGGCGTCCTCCCTCCCCTCTCACCTCCCTCCCCTCTTCGTCCCACCTCCTCCTCCTCCTCTGGTGTCACCTGAATGCCAATCTCCACCGGCTCCACCACCTTCCTCAGCTCCACCCGCTGGCCGTGGTGATGAAGGCCCTGCAGCATGGGACTCCCTCCTCCTCCTCCTCCTCCTCCTCCTCCTCCTCCTCCTCGGTCGTTCATCTTGTCATAGCAGCCATTAGCCAGCAACGGCGTTTGGCACTGCTTCTTCTTGTGCTCGATGAAGAGGAGGATGTCACCCAGCGGGAAGGTCAGCTGGCACTGGCCGCAGGTGAGCAGGTCGTGGTCGGCATGGAGGCCGGGCGGCAGGGCGTGGGCCAGGCCGGGCACCAGCGGGTCAGGAGGTAGGCCAAGTGTGTGGGAGGGCAGGCCGAGCGGGTGATGGGGTAAGGAGTCGGAGAGCAGGCTGCCATCTGGATGCTCAACCTCTGCTGTCCAATGAGAAAAACAGAAGAGACATGAGTTAACACCTGGACTGAGACTTAGATAGAGAAAAACAAAGGTAGTTTGAATTGGGGACTGACATCGATAGGCAAAACCCTGCAGGGGCTGCGTTTCCTGTTCTTTTCCCTGGATAACTGTGGGAAGGCTCTGCTGTCATGCTGTTTCCTACAGTAACCATGAAGCAGGATCCACCAGGAGAATCACCCGACAAACATTTGTGCGACTTCCCCAAACAATCCAACGACCTTCAGGCCTTCAGAGGTCTAAACGAAGGAAGGGTCTGAACTTCCCTCAAACTCAAACGCTCTCTCTTTTCCCTCACACAACTCCTCCCACCGTTTGCACAGCTGGATGCGACATCATGAATGTTTTCAAGGAGAGACAGTCTGACACTGTGCACCCTCAACCCCGTTTGTCTGATTCATCATCTCCTGCCCCTCTCCGGCTTTTCCCTCCGCCCTCTTTATCAACATTTGCAAACGTACAAATCAAACTTGACATTTAGTGAGATTTTTATTCAGTCTTACACATATACACACATACAGAGAACATTTTGATAAATCTGCATTTTTGTGTGTGAAGAGAACTACATTTATATTAGATACATTACATCACCCTGCGAGTGTCTACCGGTTGTGACCCGGTTGTGTTGGTTGTGACACTTGCAGACGACAAACCAAACCGTGATTTTCCAAAAATAAGAATAATCGTGTGAAGCACAATTTATCCTCTGACCTTATCTTTGGGGGTCCCGGACCACCACTTTGTGAACGACTGATTTATGTGTCCATGTTAATTCTTTATCAAAAACCGATGTCTGGTGATACAGACTCTGTGCTGTTCCATTAAAGGTCAACAAACTCTAAGTTGATTTGAGTGAGATGCTGGTATTTTTTTTTAACATTCACTTTTATTGGGTCATTATTCCTGCCATCCTCATCAGCTGAGTGGAGGAGTCAGACATATTCATGCTTTTATGAACAGGCTGTAAGTGAGGGGACTGGTTTAGATCATCACCTGTGAAGGAGTGAGGAGGTCTGAAAGAGGCTGAAGAAAAATAAAAATCGTCATCATCATCATCATCATCATCATCATCATCATCATCATCATCCTCTCTGACTCTCTCTCTAATATGAGATGATGGATTAGCAGCAGGTTGGCCTCCACATTAGAAATGCAAACAGATTTGGGGTGTCAAATGCAGACGAAGGCTCCAGATGGAGCAACCACCTCGCCACATACCTGCGTTATAGGTCTGTTTTTAAATACACTGCTGACTGGCATGAAACCTCTTGAATATCCTGCTCATATACACCGTGTGTCTACAGCTCCGCTGCCTTTCTGCTTGTGGCCCCTTAAAACAAAGTCAAAGTCAAGAAACGCACAACCACAAAAAATAAGAATAAAATTAAATTTAATAAAATTAAAAATTGAAAAAACGGAATGATCTCATGAGCCATCAGATTTAGTTGGGGATGCCATAGGGAGTTCTGACCTCCACTGTTGTATTTAATACAGTTCAGATTAATAGATATTATTATTGTAGTGGTAATAGCAATATTAGGATTAGCGTAATTATAAAACAATTAATAACACAGATAAAAATAAAAAGGAGACAGGAAAAAGGAAAGAAAAGGAAAAGCCAAAACACAAAAAGATAAAAAAAATATATATGTAAATACGCATAAAGGTATACACTATATGAATACATATGCATATATACATACGCAAATGTTATTGCTAAACATAAAACTATATTATGTAAATAGGTTGGTGGGCAACATGACAAATAAATAAAAACTACAGCTATTAAAATAAATCATAATTGATATTATTTACTTAGTAATAATAACCTATGAAATCAACGTACATTTTACAATATATTTTATCATTTATTGTTTGCATCTTAATTATTCTCATCTTCATAATCACAAAAAACTTTTTAAAAAAATTTTAATTTTAGCTAAAGCTTTCTATTCTATTATCATGATTTATTTTGTTGTTGTTATGGCTATAAATAAAGTATCTATCTCTCTATGGCAAGTATGAGTATGTGTGTGTGTGAGCAGGTGTAGAGTGTGTCTCTGTCAGCCCACATCTCCACACACCATCTCCTCCACTCCGTCTGCATGTGTGCATGCGTTGCATGTTTGTACTGCATGCACCGTGTGTCGGATCAGGTTTGTGTGTGCATGTGTACCATGTGGATACAAACACACATATGCATTGTGTATGCATGTAGTGTATGTGCGTGTGTGTGTGGCCTGCAGGCTGCAGCCATCTGTCCTTACTCTATTGAAATGAACAGCCATGTTCCTCCAGTGATAAACATGAAAGAGAATAAAGCCGGTGAGCTGACCTGGAACAAATACACTGCACACTTACACTGACCCCCACTGACCTGACTTCATCTGAGAAATTAACCATTATAGACACATGATAAAAAAAATGACAGACCTCAAATACACAGCAGACTTCCTGTGTGTGTGTGTTTGTGTGTGTGCGTGCGCGTGCGTGTGTGTGTGTGTGTGTGAAGATGCCTTGATCAACTACATCAGGATGTTCTGAAACCACAGAAAAATTCTAACATTTACACTCGACTGCAGAAACACCGTCACATCCACAGCAGCTGGAGCAAGTTTCAGGAGATATTCAAAGACTGCATCAATAAATAAAGTGTGCGGTTTCTTCGCCCATATTTAATGCACGCCGATTAAGTCAACAGTGTGTTTGCAAATGACAAATGCAAAGGAAGAAGCGTCACTTTGGCCTGATTTACCTAATAAGGCTGATGTGAGTCAGGCATGAGTGCTAATAGGATTGCAGTGAAGAAGAACAGAAAAATCAAAAGACAAGGAATGTCTAAAAATGAACAGCTCAAAAATAACACTGCAATAAAAATAACACTGTTGACAAACCATCTACAGTATCTGCAGTGAGGCCAAGGCAACAGGTGTCTGCAGGGCTGAAATACAGCGTTTGGCTCCAGTCGAGGCCAAAAAGGCACGGCTTTGAATTCCTGTCGTCAGGGAGAAGTTCCCTGCGAGCAGCCACCGTCTTTGAGTTTTGGCTTCCTTTGTTTTCTGCCTATCACTGTAAATGTGCTGTTAATCCATCTACACCCTTCATGCTCTCCACACAACTGTCACATTATATCCACACACACAAATGGAAAAGCGTATTAGCAGCAAGCTGCTTCTCAAATATTTGTTTTCTTCTCTTCTACAGTTTTTTTTTTGAATGATTTTACAGTTTTTACCAGCATCAAAAATTCCCTGACCAAAACCTGAAAACTGTCCCCAGAACAGCTCTGTGTGAAGACCAGTGACACTGTGTGTGTGTGTGTGTGTGTGTGTGTGTGTGTGTGTGTGTGGGTGCATGTGTGTGTGTGTGAAAAACTTTATCAAAACTAGACTTTACTGCTGCTTCCTCCACCGCACATGCAAGCTCTAAAATCCAGAGCAAATGTTTGTGCGTGACACTGCACACACACCCCCACACACCCACACACACACACCCAGGACCTTACATTGACTTACACTCATTTCCTCATACACCAAAGAGAATGCACAAAGACACACACACACACACCTGCAGCATCACATACAGTTTGATACTGAAAACATACATGATGTTGACATGAGTGACTTTGCATCCAACGTCAGCTTTGAAAACACAAACGGTGGATTAATTGTACTGAGGAGCCTTTGTGTTCTGTTCATGATTTCTTTGATTTCAAATGTGACTCGTCTACTTTCGTATGTGTGCACATTGTGTTGACGCAGGTAATCACAACGTCACAATTTTCGACTGTCAGAATGACGCCCGAAAAAAACATTATAAAGATTTTACAGCTGAGATCTCACGTGAATTCTATAGAGATTTATTCACATTTTTAAAACATAATATCTGAGAATAAACATCCCACCGTTATGATTCACAGCCTATTTTAAAATCTGACCCGGTTTCAAATGAAAACCTGTTTAGCTCAAAGCTAATTCAAGTTCATCTGGAGGTAAATCCCCGCGCTGGTCGCAGTCAGGATTACCGCGTCGAGCCCGTGACACACGCATTGGAGGCGAATGTGCAAATAATTCTGCACATTTGTCTCAGTCTGATGTGGCGGTGTTAGCTACAGAAAGTTCAGGAGGAAGAGGAAGAAGATGTGAGCACGTAGTGAGCCACCTGCCCTGGGAGATGCTGTGGTAGAGACGAAGCGCTCCACAGAAACAGCACAAAAGGCTCTGAACAGCAGTAACATGTCATTCAACATGTAAAGGAAAAACAATTCACATCTAAAAACCAAAGTGCAAAATATAAACTTAAAAAAGGAGAACTACAACTTCTCGAGCTGCTGCACTATATCAACACACTACAGTGTGAAGGCACACACACACACACACACACTGACGGTGACTGCTATAGATGTCAGTCAGCCACTGTCATGAATTTACAGTAGGTTACAGGGTGCAAATTGAACGTGTGACTGAGAGAGAGACAGTCAAGAACAGAGTGTGCAGGTGTTGACGGTTAAGAGGTGAATGTGGTCTTTCAACACTGATGTCATCTGATTAACACTCACACACACACACACACACACATACACACACACACACACACACACACACACACAAACACACACGCTGCATGTTCGCACTGTGCTGCTCCTCTCATTGGGAGAGCGAGTGCAGCACTGACAGCCTGAGAGCTCCCCCTAGCAGGAAGAGAGAGAGAGAGACACGGAGAGACAGACAGAGCAAGAGGGGGGGGGGGCATAGAGGAATAAAGAGAGGGAGTTTGGGGGGAGGGGGAGGGTTGATGGTGAAGGGCAAGAGACAACAGACAGCTCACCAAGCCTCAGCTGAGCAAACCAACTCTCTGGTATGCAGTGTGTGTGTGTGTGTGTGTGTGTGTGTGTGTGTGTGTGTGTGTGTGTGTGTGTGTGTGTGTGTGTGTGTGTGTGTGTGTGTGTGTGTGTGTGTGCCTGTGTGTGTTGTGTGGTGTTGTGTGTTGTGTGTGTGTGTGTGTGTGTGTGTGTGTGTGTGTGTGTGTGTGTGTGTGGTGTCAGTAGTGGGAGAGTGTGTGCAGCCTGCTGATCAACAACATGAGTTTAGGCTTGCTCTCTGGGAACTGAAAACCTTCGTCCTGAGGATTCATAGATACACACACACACACACACACACATGCGCATGCATACACACATACCCACATACACACACACTCTAAAAATTCACGCATTTTTTTAATGCAATTTCCAACAAAAAACTTTTTATGTGTTTTTCTGGAAACCAGAAATAAGTAAAACTGGAATGTTAAACATTTTCTCATTTACCTATTTTGTGTTCTCTGTGTCACACACACACATACCTCACTGTCTGCAGGTTTTTACAGGAACTATCCCTTTAATTACAACTGTTTACAATGAAAAAATATGTTTAGTTAATTAGTGTGAACGGAGCTTTATTTGTAACAAGGACATTTGTTAGAACAGTGAGGGATTATTAGGAATATCATTATGTTCTCGTCCCGATCAGCTGTGACACTTAATAACACACCAACATTTTCATTTGTGGCTTTTTTTTTTTTTTTTTAAAAACAGCTCATGTGCAGAACGACTCAGTGAATCTAACAGACGGAGTTGCCAGGTTCTCTCTCTCTCTAACAAAGACTTAGACCCAGCAGGGTGCACGGCTATTTGACAAGCCAAAGGGAAACATGCATCTCAAGTGGGCGACTGCAATTTACACACAGCCCTCTCTCTCTCTCTCTCTCTGTGCATGTGTGTGTGTGTGTGAGTGTGTGTGTGTGTGTGTGTGTGTCTACAATGGGAGCTCTTGTCCTGTTTGCGTCTCTTCACACTAAATCAGCCTCTCGGAGGAAAAGCTGGGGTTATTTGCAGTGAATGAGAAGCAGAAGGCACGTCTGCACTTTCGGGTGTAAACTGTCTCTGCGTGGTGACACCAAAACACACACTGAATCTGCCTAACAAACAAAAAAATATATATATAGATTTCCACTGATTAATCTTCCCTGTGTGTCTCTGAGGGAGAAGCGACATCAGATCACCCACTCAGGACGGACTGTTTGATTTTAACGTTGCAGGAAACGAGTGTGAATGAGGAGAAATGGAAAGCTACAGTGCGGGATGTGCTGCAGCATCAGACATATTTACTGCAGAACGAGACAATTAACATGCAAATTATTACTCAGTGTTCATGGAGTGCACTGAACAGTGGATTCCAGGCCAAACTGTGATCCCTTATTGATTACTTTTTTTTTTTTTAAACGTGTTCTAATCATACAAAAACAGATGGAAACAAAGGGAAGCAGACGAATTAGAGGGGACAACTGTATGTGCAAAAAAAAAAAAAAGGGCTGCAAGATCATATCTCATATTTCCATCACAGCGTAAGAATGTCACTTTATGACTCAGGCCAAACTGCATTTAAAAAAATTAGCAATTTAACCTTCAGAAAAAATTACTTCACTGTTCCCAACACCTCCTCGCACTCAGGAGAGGATACTGAAAGACAAAAGAGGTGGAGTAACTCTTCCTCTTCTTCTCCTATTCAAATCTAGAGTTCATGGTTTTTTTTTGGAGTGTGTGTCGCCTCTTGTTGGAAAATAAAAATTTAAAATGCTCCAATTAAAACACAGGTCAAATGCATTTTATGACCTGACAGCTCGGGAATGAATTACTCTGAATTTGGGGGGTGGGGTTCACGTGTTCATTTGCATATAGGTGTGTGTTCATGTCCACACAAGCTCACACACATATATATATATATATATATATATATATTATATATTATTGTGTTGATTGCTGTGTGTGTGTGTGTGCGTGTGTGTGTGTGCGTGTGTGTGTGTGTGTGTGTGTGTACTCAAGCATAATAAATCAGGGAGCATCTCTTACACATGAATTATGGAATGTACAGCATAAAATCAGACAGATAGACAGTTCAGACCTGCTCTGAGGACACAAACAAAATGCATTTTACACTTCACATACACTCACGTGCACACACACACACACACACAAACACACACACACACACACACACACACACACACACACACAGAGTGAGTGTAAAGCAGCTTTTTACACAGTGCAAACAGGAAGCTCATTTATTATCCTTCATCTGCATGCTCTGTCGTCTTTCCTCGTCTAGTGTCTGTCTGTCTGTCTACCTGTCACTGTGTTAATGTGTTTTCTCTGCTCTTTGCTTCAGAAGCTTATGTCACAGCAAAGCATGCAGCGTGCACAATGTGACCCATTTCTAAAGGTAACCGAGTCCAGACTGCAGGCCTGTGTCTGAACTGCCACACACAAGTAGCTCTGTTAAGCAATCAAATCTCCACTTGTCAGGAGGTGATCTGACATCAATGCCACAAGCAGCGTCTTTAAGTGTGTGTGTGTGTGTGTGTGTGTGTGTGTGTGTGTGTGTGTGTGTTCATGAGCGTTGGGGACTGACAGTAGAATGCCAAAAAGCCAGGCCACGCAGCAGAGAGGACCGAGCCTTCAGACAGTCAGGCAGCATGGCCCAAAACCTGGGCACGGACACGCACTCAGCGTACAGCCATGCTGAGTCTCTACTGTAAACATGGGTGCACACTGATACACTGTAGTGTAAGTGATCTGATCTGGCAGGCTTCACACAGCACAAGTCTCCCCAAGTAACCTCCAGCTGGAGGAAAGAGAGTGCTCATATTCACCAAATGTAAAGTCATGATACTGAGCTGCATCTACAACCTCCTCCTTCATTCAGACTCAACCATGCAGACCTGTCACTCACTGTCCCGCACTAATATTCTGCGCCTTCAGTAGTTAAAGTCCTGCTGGTCCAGCTGGTATTAAAATTGTATCACTGCTGAGAAGTTTATCTGCGCACAAATATCAAGAGTTTGCGTCGAATAAGAGGGAAGCGATGGCTTCCTCTGCGGATTCATTTGCAAAATTTACGTTTGATTTTTTTTTTTCTTTTTTTTTGTAAAATTTTCTTTGCAAAAGAAAAAACTAATTTCTTTTCTAACTATTTTAATTCTCCCGCAGTAAAAGCCTTGGAGATGATATTAAATATAACTCAAGCTATTTTGACCTTAACTGACATCATTTATTGGAGCTGCTCTGTATTAAAGTGCCGGGAGGAAACCCCAGAATTTTTCCCTGTCAAGACGTGCAGGCTGTTAAATAATCCAAAGCCAGCAGCATTAATATTACAACCAGGGGAAGCAGCCTGTAAACTTTGCATCCATGCAGCATGAACGGAACTGAACTCATCTGAGCATGGAGGAGGAGGCTGGAGTGTTTCTGCTAAAGCTTCAATAACCTGCAGGAAAAGAGAAGAGAAAAGTCTCCGTGTTGAACCGGAGAAGAAGAAGAACCATCTCTGATTGAACTCAGGAGCTTTTCTCTTTGCGGCAGCTGCATCTTCATGTTTGTGATGCGACTATCGGCCTTTTTCCTTCAGTGGAAGATGAAGAGAATTTCTCACAATTAAATTCTCGAATTCATCAGTGACTTCTTTTTGTGTGTATTCATGTGAATATAACAGAGCTGCTGTTATATTATGAAAGTAAGAACCGATTACAATTACAGTTAGGTTTTATTGTGTGTTGATATGAAGTACATTTCTCCCCAACGCGTCCGGTTTTAATTTAATTAAAAGTGGAACAGTAATAAGGACGTCGTGTCTCAGTGAAGTACCAGGGTTTATCTCCGACTTCTCCGCGAGTAGAAGTCAAACACGCTCTACTCTGTGAATTTGCTTCAAATAAAAGAGGCTTATTTACACACCGTAATGATCCGATCATTAAATTAAGACTTTTATCTAATTTTGTCAATAAAACAGGAAAAGAAAGAAATTGACCTTCAGGAGCCACTTTGACAAACTTTCTGTTCCAAGTTTGAAAAAATCATTTTTACGCACCGATCATCCGGAGAGAAAAATCCTCAGAATGAATAAATGAATAAAATAAAAACAAAATAAAGCTAACCATATGGTGTGGTGTGTGATTTTTTGCAGATATACTTACGCGGTATTTCTCTCTGGGACAGGTGCTGCGGGTTCCCCTGCTTGCGTCGGGACATCGCCCTGGCATTTACACTGGCATCGCCCGGAGAGCGGCGCTGGAAGGGTCGGCTCTCCTCCTCCTCCTGCTGCTGCTGCTCCTGTATACCGACTGCAATCTGGTCCCAAAACCGGCCGCTGGCTGGCCACCCGAAACTGACCGCTCTGCACCGGCCCAAAATGTGGCCCTCGAAATGACCCCTCCGCGACGGATCTCCCTCCAGCAGGCAGCGGCTCCTGCGCTCTGCTGTGACCGGCCGTGGCGCAGCGCTGGGCGGCCGGGCGCTCGGTCGGAGCTTGGTGCCAAAGTGGTTGCGCGCCTCCCTGCTTCGGTCGCGGCGGTGGTGAGGGAGGGGGACAGTCCGTCTCTGCCGTCGGCTGCCTTCACACCATCTGTCAGAAGTGAGCGGAGAAAGGAGAGGAGTGGAGTGGAGGAGAGACGCGGCGAGGCGGAGGTCGGCGGTCAGCTCCTGGTGGTAGGTCACTACCTGTGTCCACTCTCGGGCCACCTTGGACACCGCGCGTCCCTGTCCGGAGAAAGCAGGTGAACGGATGCAATTAACGTCGGAAAGTGAGTGAAATAGGAATCCAATTTTCTCCTCGGCACTTCGCGGGGTGTCGCCAAGTGGTGGGCACTTCTGCTGCACTGGCAGTGCCAGCCAGGCGGGCGGGTTAGACTAACTCTTCAAGTCAAAGCCCAGTGCTGGTTTGAGGACAGGCTGCCACCCTCTTTTCTCTTTGTGCTGTAGCTGCAGAGTCCCGCATCCCCGGGCTGTGTGCGGCTCTGTGCGGCTCTGTGCGGCTCTCTGGCTTCTACAATGGGAGAAAACTCAAGTTCAAGTGCGGACGTGACGTTCAGTCTGCGGTGAGAAGGGAGAGTGGAGACTGAAGAGCACTGGGGGCGACTAGTGGTGGCTTTCACACACACTGACTCACACATACACACACTCACACGCACACACACGCACACACAAGCAAACTCGGGCGTGTGGCGCGCACGGCGGCAGTGGTCAGAGTCGCTCAGGAAGTCTCCGTCGGTGTCCCGTCACTGTTAGAACGGGATTTATTCGTGTTAAAGTGTCACCTGAGGCGCTTCCGTAGCTCGTCCGCAGGACACTGGACACTTTGCAGGAGCGTGTGTTCACATTTAAAACGCATGCAGTCTCGTAGTCTGTCATTGTGCCGCTTGTCACACACTTCTCCCGTTTACTGGACGGACTGCTTCAATTTCTCCGATGATAAAATATTATTTAAACTGAATATTTGACCCTTTTAAACCACTTCCACGTGCAGACGCCTTCACCACAATAAAGGCCCGTCTTCCAGCACACCAGCTGCCTGTGGATGAATTTAACTCACTGTGTTTTACATTTAAATGCGCCTCAGTTAAAAAAAATATAATCCTGTTATTTTATGTTTTTTGCCTGAGCAGGTGAATCAGCCCGTGTTGTTTTAAGTTCATCATATAACACGTGTGTCTATGTTTCACCAGATCTTTAATTCATGTAGGGCTGCATGTTTATCCGACGGTTACTCGCGATAAGCAAATTTATGGATCACACATTTCATTCACATTCACCCATTCAAAGCGTTTAATAATAACCTGCGTGTAGCGTGCAGTTTATGAGAACACACATCACTCTCTCTCAATTGTTTAATCACGTTAATTAATAATGTAAGTGATGTAAATGTCAGAGAATTAAGAATTAACAACGTTAGGTTTTTTGAACAGAGCGTGTTTGTGACCTCACGGTGACCTCAGGATGAAAAAAAAACTGACTCCAGCTGAAGTGGGAGATGAAAATGGAAATGTTTAAGGTGAACAGACATTTAGTTGTCACTAATAAAAATATTTCACTGACTATTTATCAAGAAATATATTGTATTTTCAAAGTAAAATTACAAAACACAAGACAAGAGAAAACTGTAATAACTGACACACACACACACACACACACACCATCACATACACGGTATATGCAGGTACTGACACAGAGTGTGTGTGTGTGTGTGTGTGTGTGTGTGTATAGTGTGTGTGTATGGGATGCGGGCTGATGATGGATAACTGGTGCGGTGACAGAAAGCAGCATCATGCAGGCTGCTGACTGCTCCCAGCAGCACCCACTGTTAAACAGAGAGGCACAATGAGGAGCATCTGATTTTCATCCTCACACGTCCCTGTGGGAGAGGAGGAGACTCAAAAGCTAAAGTAAAATTTGGTGACTTGGAGGAACATGTAGAGGAGTGTGTGTGTGTGTGTGTGTATCTGTGTGTGTGTGTATACAGATAGAAAGTGGGTGAGTTGTGGTAGCTGAGCAGTGGCGTCTCTGTGATGAAACCCCACCTTGCTCAGATTTGTATTAGAAGAACCTGGGTGTTTTTTAAAGCAGAGGTTTGAACCAGTGGCCAGTCAGCCATGACTGCAAACTACAGCTGCCAACCCCTTCATCCTTACAGTGCCACATCTGAGCTGGATTAGCTGCTATCACATTCCAAAAACCCCTTTTTTTCTTCATCTGCATGTCTGCATTTCAACTTAGTGGCTCCATGTCTATCCTCAACCCCGCTGCCTGCAAAAGAGGGTGGGGGGGGGGGGGGCGGGGCAGGGCCTCAGGGTTCTTTTTATCCCTCCCTACCTCGCATCTAGACAAGCCGGTAGTTTGTTCCTGGGCCAGGTGTTGTCAGAGCGGCAGATCATCCAGCGAGAACGCCTTTCCCTGTCCCTCATCCACCCAGCTTTGTGTTTGGACTTCTTGCTACTTTTCCTGCATCGCCTCGAGTGCTGCCGCTCCTCTTCTCCATCGCTCTCCTTCTTTCTTTCTTTCTTTCTTTCTTTCTTTCTATATATCTTCACGGAGGCTCGTCTCGGTTGCTCAGGCTGTCTCTCCATAAGCCAAAAGCCTTCCCTTATTTCACCAGTATACTGTAGGAGGACATAAATAGATTTCCCATGCTCATTTACAAGAAAAAGGAGAGGATGGCAGGTTCGTCCAAATGTCTTTGTTGTGCACATAACAGAACACCCACTTTCATTTGGGAGGGATACATGCAGCACTTTGTCACAATAACAGCCGACAGAGAGCATTATGTTGAAATGTAAATCATTGTCATTTTTAAGGCGCGACTCAGTGCCAGTGATTTTTTTTTTCATGAAGATATGGGATTAAAGCTGCTTTGAGCAGCTTGGCGGATGGACGGAGGGAAAGAAGAAGCTGTCTTCATTGTCGCTCATATTCAGTCCACACACACACACACACACACTCACACCAGGGATGCCTCTAAAATACATTTTCAGGTCTACACTGTTATCAGTTTGAGCCCTGCTGATGTTACTACAACTTGTAAATCATTTCTTATTGCAGCTTTAATGTATTTAAGGTGTGATGTTGCCGTTCTGGACTGTTTCTAAGGCTGTGAAATCCTCACTACTGTGGAATCATGAGTGACACTCCAGGCCCACTTCACTACCCGGATGTGCTCCTTGTCCTTGCAACCCGATTGACTCATTAGTCAGACGGGCGACAGGTGCATCATTCCCACTTTCTTATTGGGCGTTTTTGGAAGGCGATTTCTCACTTAAAGGCCATCAGTGTGAGTTATGGCGGATGGCTCCTGGCATCCTGCTTTTGCCCTTCCTTCATTTGCATATATATATGCGGCTGTTTGTTTTTATGTTAATGCTAAATAAGCCTTTTTTTCCCTCCCTCCTCCTATTGCCCATCGCCTCGGCTGGGCGGTTAAGATTTAATTAGAGGGACGTGGAGGTGTCCTTTAGAGTTTTAAGATCACTTTCCCAACAACTGTTCACCACTAAACTGCTAATATTGATGTTTATGTGTTCAGATGCATGCTGGGAGATAAAGCAGGATGTTGGGGGGAAAACAAATCTGCACAGTGACTTCACAACGTTACAGAGACGCTGTGATAGGAATGCTAAATTTAGTCTATTTTTAAACATGTCAACATTTTTTACACTAGGCCAATCAGAATCCAGGATCGTCTGATAACTGATAACTTTTAATGAAGCTTCGTCTGTTTGTAGAACTGAGCTAATCACAGATGATGATGAAGAAATGCAACTGAAATCTCAGGAACAAAATCTAGTAAGTGGATTTTTTTCAATCAAATCATGAAGAATATTATCTGTTCAAAGTCCATTCTTGCAGGGTCCATTCAGTAGCTGTTTCAGAGCTTTAAATCAAATCACGTGAGCTTCTTTTGCCAAGTAGGTGTGAAAATGTAATTGTTTTTTTTTTTTTCAGGCCATTTTAAGGACGTATTAGTTTCCATATGAGCCTATAAGTTTTTTGACCTTGGAAACAGCCTTTATTGGCTGAAGAAGATCATGTAATATCTGTGAAAGATCCAGAAGACCCATAAAATAGACCTTGTGGTGAGACTGTTTACTTTAAGAAAGAATATTAGGTTCTGTCTTGAATCAAAATATATTTAAGAACAGGACTGCACACTTCTTTTCCCATTAAATGCAAAGATTGCTGAAATATTTCATTGCTGACAAGATGAAAAAAAGGGTTAAAGAAAGAGACACATTATTTCAGATACATGTAAGAGACTCCAGCTGACTGGCCTCTTTAACAGCCACCATCAAGTCTTAATGTCAGCATCATCAATTTAAGGGGTGATTTTCTTTTTTCTATCCAGTCATCAGTAATGAAAAGCAGATTAGAAAGGCAGGTGTTGATGTGATGAGCTCCGCGCTGCTCCCAGCTCAACATGATGATGGTCTTTCTCTGCTCAGACCTGCAATGCAACACCACCCTCTATTGGTCAACCGCTGCCACAAGCAAACAACAAGCCCCTCTGTGACAGTGCTGCCCTGTGTGTGAGTGTGTGTGTACACCTCTTTGCATTATTTCATGTGTGTGTGTGTGTGGTCCAGGTATTACAGAAATCGTGGGGACCTAAGTCTGTTTACACAGTCTCATTATGGGGACTGAATGGGGACAAAGTAGAAGTCCATGAAATGGAAGTCATTAAATGTTGAGGTGTTTTATGATTTGAGTTAGGTTAGGTTTAGGTTAAGGCAGGTAGTAGTTGTGATTGAGGTTAGAGGAAATGAGTGTAAGTCAATGTGAGGGCCTGTGTGTGTGTGTGTGTGTGTGTGTGTGTGTGTGTGTGTGTGTGCAAAGAGAAGAGCATTCCAGTGGATAAGCACACTTTTTTCTATTCCGGGTGTCCGGGCCTATTTGAAAGTACGTGTGCGTATGTGTGCGTGGTGTGTGGTGTGTGTGTATATGTGTGTGTGTGTGTATGGATGATTGATCACTCCCAGGGTCTGCTCTGCTTTGTGTTCTATGTATCTGCACACACTGTTGTATGCTGCACATTATTCTGATTTCCACATACCTGAGTTCAGCCTCTCTGCGGTGTTGTTGTGGTTTATTAAAATATTTTCGGTGAGGCTTGTCATTACAGGCTCTGAATGAAGTGTTAAGTGAATAAAAGGCTGTGTGATAGTTTGTGCGCAGGCTGAAGAGCGAGCGTTTGAGGGCTAGCAGAGGAGCGCAGAAGCCCTTAAGCACAATTACGGATATCAAAGTTAAAATTATTTCTTTTAAAGTGAAAATGCTAATCATAGATTTATTTAGAGCAAGTTAGCAGCAGCACTGCACTCTCATTACCAACACACACACACACACACACACACACACACACACACACACACACACACACACACACACACACAGACACACGTGCACCCTCACTTCAAGACCTTTTACTCTCTCACTCTCTCTTTTTTCCTTCCTCCTTTCTTTTCAAAGAGATTTATTTTCAGAATCATTAATTCCACCACAATTATACCAGTGCTTAATGTATATGTTGGTCATTATTCAGAGTCTCATATAATGAGGCAGAGAGGAAACAAGAAAAAAGGATGTGTTCTCAACTCAAAGCGTAGCATCCTAATTAGCTTTGCCTTCAGTTACAGACTATAGATGAGCAGGCCAGCCCTCCAATGGCTCCATGTTAGTTTTTATACACGGAGGGAAACCTGGTGTCTATTACTAAAATCTTATGTTTGGGATTCAAAGTTGAGGCCAGTCAAATAGTTGTAAAAGAAACTTTGATCTTTTTAGTAAAGATCTAATTTTTAATTTGGTATAATTGCTCATTTACTTATTTAATTTTTGACTTTTATACACAAACTAACAAAAGTGTTAAAGCACTTGTGAGTGACACTGTGCTGTTATTGTAATACACATGACAAAACAACAACATGTAAAACACAACAACACAACGCTAACACAGCAGTAACAGTCAACTCGGTCGTATTCCACATAGTATAGTAAACATGATGGCGTCACCCTCCCAGTCAGGATTTAAAATGAATACAGAGAAGAAGTACAAAAAATAAAGTGTAATCTTATTCTGGGATAACTGGAAAGATCATTTTCTCTGCATAGACAAAGAAAGGCCCCCCACATCTTTTTAAATTTCTTGGAAGAACCTTTCCACATATGTCAGATTTTTTCAAGATTTAAATTATTAAATACTTCTTTTATCCACTGAGTTAGATGGTGTGATTGGTGATTTCCATCTCTTCAATATTAGGCGTCTCACCAATAAAGGCACAGATCTGCCTGGAGCCCTGACAAAGGCAACTGAGGGATGGCGAATAGAGCAGTAATGGCGTTAGGCTCAAGAAGTGTCCCAGTTACCTCCATCAGAGTTTTGAAGATTGCAGTGCAGGATTATGTAAAGATGTACATGACCAAACTGTATGCACATGGTTTGATGACATTTTTCACAAGACGATATTGTCAATCAATATCGTCATGAGCTGGGGATCGAACCACCAACCATCTGATTAGACCTCCTGATCCACAGACACACTTGCCAACATGGGAAAAGAGAACATACAACTAGGGAAAGTAAATATAATGTGGTGGAGAAAAGAAAAAAAAAAACATCAAAGGTAAAAAACAGCAGCTGGCATATGTGAGGTATTGTGTCTGTATCAGTCCGTCATATGAAGGAGACAAAGACTGCACCAGACATGAAATGCAAAAGATCCTAAGGTTGCTCAAAAACAATGACAACTGAACTGATCATTTGTCCGTCCGGTCGTTCTGTTATTGGACTATTGAAACTTCTCTTAATGTGAACATGAGAGTCATCAATGATTCTATTTTATGTCTCATGAAAACAGCAGTTTTATTTCAGGGCTCTTTTCATATTGACCAGGGTCCAGCTTCACAAAGACAGACTTTGACTGTGGCTTAAATATAACAAATAGTCAGACTTCAGATAGACTGAGTCTGAATTCCTTTGCTGCACAAAGTGGTTTAGTTCTTGACTATCTGAAGCTGGACTGTGGTACAATGAATTCTGGGTAAATTAAGACTTTTTTCAAAAAAAAAAAAAGGCTGACTGAGGAACAGCATCTGAGCTGTGTTAACCCTCAGCAGAAAATGTTTGTCTTTAGGAAGAATTCAGCAGCTACAAGGACGTTTCACATGAAGAGAGACACAAGAAAAAGAAAAATCTGATTTGGTCTAAAAGCTCTTTCCCTTCTCTTTGCTCCCTCCATAACAATGTTAGCATTGTTTTGTTGTTGGGTGCTACTGGTCAGCGCAGGTGTCATTGATTGTTACCATGGTAACATTGGTCTTAGGCCTGGGTTAGTCTGGAGGTAAGGTGTCTAATGTTTTTGGTTTAAAATGAGTCAGTCTTTATTTTTGTGAAACAACATTAAACCAAAATCTACTGTGTGAGTAAAAGGAAGACTGGAACAACACCACGAACATCTTTGTGAAACTGGCCCCTGGTCTAGACCAGACAACCTGATCAAGCACTAGGAGACAAGAAAAAACGTTCTTTAACAGATAGAAACCTCGAGCAGGACCACAGAGAGAGAGAGAGAGAGAGAGAGAGAGAGAGAGAGAGAAAGAGCTTAATTCATTATTATAACAATACATCCTAATTCAAGACACACTGCCATTCAAAGCACTAAAGAGCCTGAAAACTGTCCCCTCAGTCAGCTGATGGTGAAGTTAACCAACCTTCAGCATGGCTTTAAAACAACACAACAGAATAAAACTGATTATCAATCAAAAACAAAACCCAAAGTGGACTAAATTGTTATTTGACCCTGACACAGAATATTATTGGCCAAAAAATTATATCCACTCTGTCAGAAATACGAAGCAGAGACAGATCCTGTTGAAACAGGAAGTTACAGACAGACATGGCTGCTCAGAGAGGAGGTAGAGACAGAGATTCACTTCCAGCCTCCACTGTGACAAGTTTTCCCCAGTAAAAGACTTCTACCTCGGGGAAATAGCCAAGAAGATACCAAACTTCCACATCAGTTCTCATGTATCTACCTGCCACAGCCTGAGGGGCTCACAACAAGACCACTGAAACTATGCATCTGGATGATGTTAACTTATTGTATTAAACTGTACACAACTGTTTTGTATTATGTTGAATTATATTGTATTTTATTGAATAAGAATCAAACAAATGTGAGTGTATCAGCATCACATGTATTTAAAATGCATATGTAACATGTAATATTTTAATCATCTCTAAACTGCTTTGGCAACATGTTTTTGTCCATGCCAATAAAGTTATTTTGAATTGAACTTAATTGAATTGAGAGAAACATAGCAGGTTCCACATAGAGATGTGAAGTAACAATAATAATAATAATAATAAGTAGTAGTAGTAATAGTAACAACAAGAGTAAGAGTAACTTGACACTAAATGACTTTTTAGTTGTTTTTAGCTAGTAAAGTATTGTGTACAAGTATGTACATGTATCAATGATATAATATTTACAGTTATTTTATTATGTGATCTTTTAAAAACGACATTAATGCAAGTGAACCATGAGCTTCATGTGGCTGCTGTAGACATTAAAATGAGAGTTACGTATTCTAGTACGGTTCTGTGAATTCTGGGTGACCCCCCCCCCCACAAGTGAAAAGTCCAGAACAAACAATGTGTTAGTCTGTCTCTCTACACTTTCTGACCTCCCTCCTCTGTCTGTGGCTCTCAGCAAGTCCACTAGGCACCCCACCCCTTTAAAAACTTTAAATGAACATCATTAATGTACAGTTTTATTTTGAAAAAGGCTCAGTAATTTCCTGAAACAGCTGCTAACTGCAGTTTTCATCAAGTATTACTCAAACTGGAGGAAGTAGTGCATTTTTTGGGACTATTTTCCATGGTGCGTGGCGCTGACACTTTTTAGTATTTGGGGCAGCAGGGTGGTGTGAGTCACAGTAAAACATGACGTGTGTCCATGGTTATGAAGGAACATGTCACCACATGGGATTTGCTAACAAAGAGAAACATACTGCAGTGTCATCCTTTAGATAGTCTAAACCCTGAAAAGCCACTTCATGTAAATGTATTTTAAAATGTTCTCTATAATCTAATGGGAGTTGACTGATGCTCAAAACTAAAAAAAGTTGTATAGTTCAGCTTTTATAGGTTGATATAATGATAATAAAGTGGCTTCAGGAGGAGAACACATTGTCTATATCATAAACTGTGCTTTAACACACTGTCTGTTACTTCTGCCTTTGGGAGTCTCTTAATCAAAACAATAACGAAAGCCAGCGTTGGGTGATGTCATGAAATAGCGTAGGATCATGGGAGTTGTTGTCTTCACCACCGTTATTGTAAGCTCCTCTCGGTTTGGATTCCTTCAGTGTCTGTAGTTCAGAAAATCAATATCATATCTTAATAACCAGATGTTCAGCAGGTTTTTACCAGCAGCTGAATTATCCACAGAGGTTTCCTCCTCTCCATAACAAACACACCAGGGGATTAAAACCAGCAGAAACACCCAGAAAACAGTTTGACTTTAAAACTCAGAGATTCAGCGACGCTCTTCAGTGACACAGGACAGGACGTCTCCAGCAGCTGGGAGCTGAGCTGTCTAACATTTCCTCAGCTTGTTTCTCTGATAACTTCAGATCCAGACGTCCAGACCATGATTGAAGTCAAAGATTTATCTGGTTTGAAAACTGATGAAAACATTAGGGATATTGTGAGAACACAACTTAACAACATATACTGCAGAACATAAGTCTAGTTGTTTTAGACATTTAATGTGGTAAAGTTATAGATTATAACTTTAAAGTTCAGCATACAAACATCAGTGCTTTAACCAGCTCATTGCCTCACAGACTGTGGAAAGGCACAGAGGAGTAAAGCTCATCAGTTCATTAGTAGAAATCTACAGTCATTGGAAGTTCCATCAGAAACCTTGAAGTCCAACCCATTAAAACACAAGCAGCCAAATCACTGTAGAGTCCAGCCATATGCAGCAGTGTATCGCCTGCAGGCCGACTGGACCAGTTTAGGACCCCAAATTGCAGTGACGGTCGGCCACCGGCCACCAGGCCAAGCATGATTGTTTTACTGAAGAAAAATGGCAGCCGAGTGTGGCTAAATCAGGTTTGCTTGGCAGCCGGACGGCAGGCCTACTTCCACGGGAGTCCCTGGAGGAAGCAGAGAGAGAGAGTGAGCAAACAAACGAGTGAGGGAATGCACAGCCCACAACACACACACACACACACACAAACAAACACACACACACACACAGACAAACGCTGGCATCTGATAGAGGAACGTGGGGCTGCCAAAGCTCTGTATTCACCACAATTAGCTTTGTCCTCAGACACTCATCCTAAACCCAGCAATGTTGAGCCAAGTCCACGCTTTTGTTTTAAAAAAGCTCTCATGTCCTTTTTCGTTTCCAGCGCTGACATGACTTCTGGCTGTCTAACCCAGAACTTTGTCATCCTGGGGACAAAAAACAACAATACACTGAATATCCAGAGCCAAATCACACAAATACCTCCTCCCATTTCTGTTAGAGAGCAGGTTTAATTAGGTTAATTAATGAAAGATGATAACAGAGCATGATTTGGCTGTCAACGTCTTCTTCCATGCTATGTGCAGGCCCAAAGTCAATATGTAAACTCATAGAAGCTGACTGAGGAGAGTGTGCAGGAGATGATGAAGAAGCCACAAAGACACAGAATCTCATAGTTGTGACAGATTTTCAGGAGGAAATTGAAATGAAATACCCGCAGATTCCATTTAGGCGAGAAAAGCATCAGAGTTAAAGTCCTTGTATCTGCACTGCAGGAGTTTCGGCTTCAGTTCTGGAAAACGTAATATAACATAATGACATAATTTACTCTAAGTGATGAATGACGCACAGGTAAACACACAGCAGAGAGATGAAGGCGAGGTGAGACACCGCCGTCATGAGTAAGACCTGAAATGATCAATACAGAAGTGAAGGAGTTGTCAAAATGTTGGACAAAACATCCACACAAATGCACGCACACACACACACACACACACACACACACACACACACACACACACACACACACACACACACACACACACACACACACTCGCACACACAGCCAACACTTACTGTTACTTCACATAAATGAAGCAGAGGTTCATCTCTTATCAGGATGAACTGCAGCTGACTCCTGTGTTGGGGGGGGGGAGAGATGGAGCTGAGAGAAAAAAATTTGAATTTTAATGATTCTTTATTAAAAATTCAACATGTTACATAACAACAAAAACTGGATAAAAAACATGGAATCCACAATCACAGAATCCAGATTAATTCAACACAATCCTGAAGATCAGTTCATCCATGTCTTTATAACACTACACACTGGAAAATCTTTCTAGATCCTTCTTCAGTCTGTAATTATTCAACTCTATTTTTAAACAAGCTTCATCATCTGCAGATTTCTGTTGTGTTCCTTCTGCTCAGACACACGGCCACCTGAGCTCCGCCCAGAAACAAATGAAAGAGCTTACATGTGTCTGTTTTCCTCAGAGGACCTGTAACCCAAAAACAATCTGAAAAGGTTGTCCAGCATTGTGAACAATGGCAGCCATGGTTCCATGTAGAACCCTCCACTGCAGGTCATCAACTCTGTTCTTTAATGGTGGTTTATACGCTGCTGTGCATTCAGGTCCAACACTCACTCAGACCTTAGTGAGCTCTCCACAGAGTGTCAGTTTTACCACCAAATTTGTCCCTGTGCAAAACTATAACAAATAACGTTCATTTATTATTAGCATCATGCAGAGACCCAGAGGAACTACCACATTTTAAGATCAGTCCTGTGCAGAGAATATTCACTGAAGGAACTAGACTTACAGTCTTGTAGTGGTTGTCTGTCTCCTCCACTCAGACTAGTTTCAGGTTTCATCGCTGTTTATCCAGTCATAGAAAATATGAACCATTTGTGTGAAATGTTGTCATAATTGCTGCGTTAGTCTTGAGTAATGGCTGAAAAGTTTTTTGTGAGGTCACACTGAGCTTTGACCTTTGACATCTTACCACCAAAATCGATTCAGTTCGTCCTTGACTCCAAGTGAATGTTTATGCCAAATTCAAAGAAATTCCCTCAAGGTGCTACTGAGAGATCATGTTGATGAGAATGGGATGGACTTGCTTACATGTGCACATCTGGGCTCGCAACCCAAAAACTGAATGAAATAAAAATATCATTTACATTAAGCTGAACTGAGCTGGATGCAGTAGTGTATGCTCACTGTCTGTCAGAGCTTGTCTCAATTTATTGAACGAGTAATTACACCAGATGAATTCCCCTCCGAGCAGGAAGCCAGAGGAGTTGCATTGTTCATGTTTGCAACAGAACTACCCTACATGTCAGAGTTAGATACACAGAGCCGCCTGAGCAACGTAGGCCCCACCGCACAGACTGCACTGAATCAGGTCTCACATGGTTCCTGAAGCAGCCAGTACACTGAGCTGTGGTGTCCCAGCCTCTCTTTTTATGTTCCACACCTGAAACAGTCCACGAGAGAAAGCAGGCTGAGCTGAGACCAGGCACGAGCCCACATTTGTGTTCTGAAGTATCCAGGCTTCTTCCCTTCATCCTCTTCTGACGACCAGACTTCATTTAATTCAAATGTTATTTCTGGAAATATTTTCATCTTTGCAAAGTTTGTTACAATCAAAGACAGATAACGACCATTAATGTAACACTAATTAACGGTTAATAGAACACCTGTAATACACGTAGTGTGTGATACACATAGTTAAAAGTCTGTTGTATTCTATATCAGCATATCAGTGTGACCACCTTGGTGATTAAACACTCAGCTGCTACTGAATAAAAACTTTATCAAATTAATCTCAGACTAAACTGATTTATTTAAATAGAGCTTCAATGTTACTACCAGACCAGGCCACAGAACTGCTTGCCAAGTCTAGGAGCGCTTGTTATGAACAAGCAGATGAAGCCAATAAATTATTATCTTACAAATTACGTCAGTTAACATCATCACATCAGATTCCTAAAATTTGCACATTATCTGGGATATCATTGAACCCCTGGGTGATCAATTATGAGTTCTAGGGATTCTAATCTATAAAATAGGCTTATTTGTATTGGAATTGGATGAGTGTCTCTACTCTCTGGCTGTCAGCCAGAATTTGTATAAAAAATTAGAAGAGCCAGTCACCAGTCAAAGAGCTGTTAGTTCCTTTCAATCAGGGAGAGGTCCAGGGCCTGATGGCTACTTGGCAGTTTTTTTTAATAATACTTGTAAATGCCACTCTCCCACAGACTCTCACCCAGGGAACTATGTGTCTTATGCTTAAGAAAAACACCAACTTGACTGCACAATATACCATCCAAATAGTTTGTTAAACGTTGACTATAAAATAATAACCTAATAATAAACTTGTGACAACACGTCTCAAAACATTTCTCCCATCAATTAACTCCTCTGATCAAAAATGATTTACTAAAACCAAACATTTAAGTCTTCAATGATCAATATGGTCAATATTATATAAAGTATACATTTGCTCTGTCTACCAACACTTCTGAGGCCATCATATCCCTAGATGTGGAGAAAGTGTTCAACCATGTGGAGTGGATTTACTTTATTTCTTTTTTACGCCCTAAACAAATTTGGGTTTGTCTTCTAATAGAACTTTTATATTTATTGCCCCAAGCTTCTGTTAGGACCAATAACACTCAATCAAGGTATTTCCCCCTGCAATGGTCAACTCACCAGGATTGCCCTTTAAGCCCCTTGTTGTTTGCCCTAACCATAGAACCCCTGGCAATAGCACAGATAATGGTTGTGTGAGAAATTCCCTGTGATCCTACAGAGTTTGCCAAAATCACACCTGAGAGTGCACAGACATTTCACAGCATCATGGCCTTAGCAGTGTTAATACAACAAACTGATTTCATTCTCTCACAAAGCTTAAACAAAGCAAAGATGAGGGTCCACACAGGTTTTATTGAAAAAATGACGACTGCAGCAAAACAGAGCTGTGGCCTGTCCCACCGTCAGATTGATGGATTACTTCCAAGCTACATGCAAATGATGTTTTGAATGGTCTTCAACCAAAGGTTAAAGGAAAAGTGCAATTGACTGTTGGGTGTTCAGGAAAACAAATGACTGAAATGGCAGAGATAGCTAGGCACCATTATCATAGAACAAAAGGAGCATAGAATGCAAGAATCTCTAATGTTTGCCCAAGTATGTCACTACACAGGTGGAGCGACCACAAATAAATCCTATCTTTTGGACTCAGAACTCGGAGGACAGTTTGACAGGACTAGAAAGAATGAGCCCTCATGTACTTGATGGTTTTACAGTGGTCCAGCTCTGAGCCCTCATGGACTTTGCACCTCAGAGTCTGTGAGGGTGGACATTGGGATTGGGGCCGAGACAAAGAAGTACTGGGGTTCTGTTGACCTGGTGACATCATGGGTCATAGACTTCACAGTGACCAATGGTAACAGGTTGTTTGGGGGGTACCATTGGCAGAGTTCAGGTGTTCTGGGAAGTTGAGTTTAGTTGAAATCACACAATAAATCCCAGGAGGACTTGTGTTTGGTACATTGGGGGATTTGGGGGTATAAGGGAGTTTTTGTGTCTTTTGTGGTCGGTTAGTGTTTCCGCTGGTCGGCGTGCTAAAGCCTAAAGTTTACCAAATTCTGAAGGATGCATGGCATTAAGACATCAATAGCGTTCCGTTACTTAGTGGAGTTTGGCGGTAGGTAAGTTGTTGGTTATGGCAGTGTTGAAACTAGCTAGGATCAATAGTGCTGTTGTGATTTTTGTCTATGACATTGCAAAGGTAAACAAACTGTTTAAGAGCATTGTGGTGATTAATGATACCTTTGTATAATTAACTACACCAGCTAATAGGTCATGATATCAAACATACCACTGTTTATCAGTGATGATATTTTGTTGAGAGAACTGTCGAGGTACAGGAAGGATAGTTTCCCTGATCCTGAAACTGCAGTCATGACGGTGATGAATTTGAATGTGTTGTGTCTGTGAACTCAGCAGATGACACAATGAGACAAACCGTGATAGTTGAGGAGAATGTTTTTAAAATCCCTGTCCTCAAAACAAAGCAATGAATACATGAACAACCTGAGCAGCTTTCAGACCAAGGAGGTGGGCAGATACAGGGAGGCAGTGGGAGGAGTTTCACGGTCTGTCCTGAAGGAACTCCTTCTTTGGATTTTGAATAGACTTTTTATTGATTTCCTGTTTTATTTTGAAGTAGCTTTCCTTTTGTGTCCACTGTTGTTTTACTTCCTGTCATGTGTCTTGATACCTGGTCCTCTTGTGTGTATTTAGTCTCTGTGCTTCCTGTTGCCTTCATCAATTTGTCTGTTTACTTGAGCTCCTTGTTAGTTCCTGAGTTTTAGATTTTGGGCTTTGGATTCCTGGCCACTTTAATGGATTTTTTTCATCATTGTTTTAAGTAAGACTTTTTGTGCTTTCCCTTGTTTAATAAATCATTTTACTCTACCAGCACAGTTTTCTGTTTTTGTACTTTGCACTTAGGTTCAGAAATTACTCTTCCTGTCACTGAGTCGCACAAGGAAGAGGAAGAGGAGGAGGACTGAGGAGGACTGAGCTGAAGACCAGCACCACACTGACTCACAATCGGCTAAATCACAGCGGGAAAAAAATGTAGGTTACAACAGATGAAAAAGTTCCTACAAACAATGAAAAATATGCATAAAGACAAAGTTGAAAATAACTTTTCAACAAGGAAATGTTTTTACCAGAAGAGCAGCAGAGGAGAAGGAGGTTATACTGACCAGGAAGTCTGAAACAAGAACTATATAATGATGAGGGCTCAGACACATTGTTAGACTGTAGGTGCCTGTCTGTTTTATCTTGTGTGTCACTTCTCACATAGAGATTATGAGTGATTTCAGAGTCTGTACACTCAACATAAATGGAGGCAGAGATGTGAGGACAGTCTGTTTGAACAGAAGAACATTAATGTGATGTTGGTTGAGGAAACACACAGTGACACTTTAAATGAGACTGACTGGAGGAGGGGATGGGATAGGGCGCTTGTTTTAAGTCAGTGGAGGAGTGGAACTCCTCTTCTCTAACAGCTTTCTGCCAAAGTCTCATGTGATGGTGAAAACAATGAAGTTATCAGCTCTTCACTCGTTCTGTTTTTAAATGAAATCAGTGTGGTTTTAGGTCAGAGTGGTCCTCGACAGTTGCTATTTCCGCTGCGCAGAGAACGATGAGCTGCACAGAAATCATATTGAACCTTGTGCTGCTTCAAAACTTGCCATGAAGCAGCTGGTGAAGGCTCACAGGTTAACTGACATATGGAGAGAAATGCATGACAAACATAGGCAGTACACTTGGGTCCAAAACAGACAGCCTTTTTTTCCATGTCCAGATTAAACACATTTTATTGTTTTAAGCATTGTTTTGAAAGGTACAGAATACTAATAATCCCATGGTGTCTCGTAATGTTTTTAATGCAGATGTTGAACACAGGTCTGCGTATTGGTTCTTTAATTCTGCTTTGTTATGAGAGGCACGTTTTTTGGAAAGTTTTTAGAGCTAGGAGAGTTGATATCATTGAAGCAGTGATGGGATTGTGGGAAAGTGGAGATCAAGCAGTTTTGTACACTTTCACTGTCTCTGGTGACATCACCAAATCTGTGAGGGACCTGGAGATTGAAATAGTGAAGCTGCGGAGTTCTGCCACAGGAAATCGAGGCTGCATTGAAGATTCAAAAAAGCCGTACTGGCAGACCTGCCGGGCTCTAAAGAGCAGTGGGCGCTGGTCCATCCTCACTTTTAGAGCACTGCTCTGATGAACTCACCATCAAATGGTTTTTTTTCAGCCTGTAAAAGAAGCAGGTTCATCCACGCTCTGCGTTCAGCCACAGGACAGTGAGATCATCTTTACTCTCACCTGTATGACAGTGAGTTCACTGAGAATGAGGGGCCTTTGACTTTTTCTGCCCAGAGTCAAACAAGAGCTGGAGGATCCTGTGACAACAGAGGAAGTGCACACAGCATTGCAAAGCATGCAGGGGGGGGGGACCCTGGGATCAATTGTCTCCTTCCAGAGTTTTATAAATTGTTCTGAACTGAGAGAAGATGTTCTCAAAGTATTCACTGAGAGCTTCAATCACTCGTCTCTGCCTCAGAGATGCAGGAGAGCAGCCCAAAAGAGGAGACCTTCAGGATATAAAGGACTGGAGGCCGTACTATAACCTGCTGGCCAAAGTCCTGGATCATAGACTAAAGAAGGTGATGAACCACGTAATCCACCGGACCCAAACCTACTGTGTGCCCCGCAGGTCCATGGTTGACTATGTGTCTCAGATTCAAGATCTTTTGGAAGTCTCTGGTTCTTTGGGTTTTGATGCTGGTCTGGTTTTTTTGGACCAGGAAAAGATTGAGTTCTGTTACCTCTGGAAGCTGCTACAAAGGGTCGGCCTCAGACTTGGACTTGGCCAGTATAAAGGTTCTGTACAAAGACACTGACAGTGGTTTGTGTAAGTCTTTTAAAGTGGAAGCTGCTCTTTGCACTTTCTATTTAGTCAATGTTGCACATTATCGGTTTTTTTACTGATGGTTGGTTTTACCTGATTTTAATAGACATTTGAATTTATCTGCAGCCTATATTATTGTTACTGTAAAACATCAGGATGATGTGAAGAGCTTTGAAAAGATTTGTAGCATGAACACCACAATTTAGAAATTTCTCTCGTTGATAAGGTGGCACCAGTCCTCATGGAGGACAACATTGAATTATTTCATTCATTAATGTGATCAATCTCATATCAGAGGCCATGACTTGATTCAATGGATCTCCAGTCTCTATGTCAGAAGAACACAACAGGACAACAACTGAGTGAAAATAAAGAAGTTTATTAACTAAACTTCTATCTACAGAGTAAATGCAACATGTAATAATCATAAAGATTAAAATAATAATAAAATGAGCAGTGTGATGAGTTGGCAATGGTGGGAGAGAATATGTCACAGCTATTTACAATATGGCTATACAACTAATGATCACTACGTCTACGAATGAGATTTGATGATTAAATGTTCTTGTATTTCGACATCAACCCAGTCACTAGGAGAGTGTTGAGACCGGCATACTGTGAGTTGTGCTGTAGCTGGAGACCCTTGGCTGGAACCCAAGTAGCTGAACTTGGTTGTGTAATTGTCGACAATACGTTCTGGATGGAAGTGTTCCAGAAGCGCTGTGCGCGTTAACAGGGTAACGGATTCTGTCGGTATTCCACAGCAGCTTCAATTTTGAAGATTTCGGCTAACAGACTTTCTGTCTCGGGCACTATTGATTTCTGGTCGGCTTCTCTGCAAGCGGTCATGGGTAGATGTGTTACCTGCGGATTGATGTGAAATAAATTCTAATGCACTTCACTGTGGCTGGATAACTTTAATCAGGTCAAGTCAAGTCAATTTTTATTTGTATAAGTCACAATATAAGTTATCTAACTTTAGAGGAGGCCAGTATTGGCCAGATGACTCTAAAACAAAGACAAACAAAGACAAAGTTTCTTGGAGCAGGTGGCAAAGAAAGAACAAAGAACGCAGACACGAGATAAAGGAGAAAGTGCTAAATGGCTAAACAATGGCTAAAAGCCGATTGCTAAGAGCTGATGAGTTGATGTGTGAAATGATCACAACTGTTTTATCCCTTGGGGGCTGGTGCATGTTTCAGGGGTGTTACCTGTCTTCTTTTGTCTCAATTTAGAGGAGAGAGTAAGTTTCCATGGAACTTTTGAATTTCTTAATCTATAGTTTACATCAGTTGCAGTGGAGAATTCTGGGGGAGTGCTGGGGGTCAACAGCTTTGTTTCTCAGTTCAGTCCCATGGGGTCCATTAAATGTCCTTTCTAAACAATTTCTCTCTGTTTCCTGGACAGTAAGATTTGGTTGTCTGTCTGAAACCTTGAAAACTGTGTTTTTAACTGCATTGAGAGTTGGTGTGAAAGAGAGAGATTTATCTTTGGTGCCGGCCACAAAAAGGAAAGTGCAGAGAAGTGGCAGCTGTTAAACTTTGCAGTGGGAAAGGCCAAACAGCCCATTGATAAAAGCAGGACAGATCAGAGTGTTGTGAATATGGTTGAGGCGAGGAGCTGCTGTCCATGGTGAAGTTGTTGGTGAGAGTGGATTTTAGATTCCCCACACTCATGAACACTGTTGAATTTCTGTGTAAGTGGTACTTGACTTACGCTATCAGTTCTGTCGTTGAGGGGCAGCTGAGCTTTGACTCAGTGTCTGTGAGACTCTGTGAGACTCTAAAATCCTTTTCATGATGATATTGTTCTTATTTATTAATGATAAAGGTGGTAAAGTTTTAAAAATCTCTTTTTCACTCTGTCTCTGTCTCTCTCCCAGCTTTGGTTAATTAAGCAGGTCTGCTTTGTTAACTGTCCTCCGCTGCCCTCTTCTGGTCAATATGTCTTCATATTGGACACATACAGTCTGTCATTGTTCTTCTGCTGCACTTCTACATTAATCTACTGTTTCCATTCCACACATAAACACACACACACACACACACACACACACACACACACACACACACACACAGGATCAGATCTGTCCATATTTTGTCAGAATCTGATGTTAATGCATCACCGGTCAATATACAACGCAACTTCACAATGTGATCTGCGCTTAAAGAAATCTGCTTCCTCAGCTTCAGGTTTTTGGCTGGATGGCAACAGTGGGGCCAGCCCCCTAATCACGAATGGCTCTGACTATCTGACTGACTGACTGACTGACTGACTGACTGACTGACTGACTGATTGACTGACTGATGATATTTCCACCACTGGTCAGTGGAGTGCAGTCTACTGAGCCGCTCTGGTTTTCTTGGGAACTGCAGGGAAGGGGAGGAGCACTTCCAATACACTGAGCCTTGCCTCCATTATAGCAAATAAACTACTTTCATTAAACGTATCATTATTACTAAAAGAGACAGAGGAATAACTAAACATAAGACACACCGAGCAGAGAGAGCAGAAGAGAGGGAGGGAGAGAGAGAAGTCATTGGTAATGAGGCTTCATACTAATGACTATGACCAACTCTATATATCAAACAGAGGGAGTTAGACTAAAGACCTGCCTCTAATAAAAGTGACAAAACTGTCCTACCAAAAAGATTCAGCAAATGCCCCAAAACAAAAAAGGTCTTTGATGACCATAGTCATTGTGACTGCAGCAAAAAAGGAAGTACTGACATTGTTACAGAGACACAAAGTGCAGAGGAAGTCGAGGTGGATGGATGGGTCAACAAAACAACATGTAAGACTGTTTGTTTCCTGTTTTCAAACAACATATCGGTTTCTTTTACCCCTAACCATCATTGCTCCCTAATCTTAAAGGTCCATATTTTACGCCTCTCCCATGTTTTATTTGAAGTGTTGATCCATAAGAAGATGTATTTGTGGTTTTAAGAACCAAAATTCATATCAATCAACCATCATCGACTGAATGTTTTCTGAGTGATCAAAAAAAATATAGCAGATTTTAGGTAAACTCAGATAAACCAAATCCTGCAAGGTTGGGTGGTGGGTCCAGGTGGGCAGGGCTTGGGGCATGGCTGAGGGCAGTGAATGCTTTGTTGTGACATCACAAAGTTCCAGAAGTCCTGACAGCTGGTTTTAAGGCTCAGTTTCTGAATACAGGCTTTGTGCATTTCTCTGTGGACTGAGGCTTTGATACTTTCACAGTATTAATATAGAACCTAGACCTGCTTTATGATCAAACTACACATGGACATCTACCTTTATAATATATGGGATCTTTAATGTTTGCTGGAGCAGAAGGAGCCAAAGGAGCTGCAGAAGCTGAAGAGGTAGAGAGAGGACCATACTGAGCTGCTGCTCATGAAACAACTTGTGAATTTGTTTAACAAATTTCTCCTCCATCCTCAGTCTTTCTTTCCATCCCTCCATTCTTATCCCCTCTTCAGATATTTGGCCTGACAGTCAGGCTTCTGGGCAGGAGAACCCACTGTGCCAGAAGCCATCATGTCACACACACTCGCTCACACACTCTGTCCACCTGAGCAGCCAGGGCCACAGTAATCATGGATGTGGTCAGAGGAAGCGCACACACAAAGACACACACGTGGAGGTGGGGTGGCAGGTCTGGAGGATTCTGGGTCAGGGCTGGGAGATCTGACGAAGATGAGGTGGGACACCAACACTGGGCCTCTTCACCGCTCACTGGTCAGCACACCGCTGCGCCTGGGTGTGTGTGTGTGTGTGTGTGTGTGTGTGTGTGAGGGGATCAGGTCTGATCTGAGCTGATTTTGTCATCTCTCTGCCCTCTCAGCAGCATCTCCTGACAGGCCATCACACCATAACCAGGAGAAAGACCAGAGAGATGTAGGTGGTTCTGGGTGGGGTGGGGTGGGGGTCAGGGAAGATAGAAAGTAGCAGGTCGAAGGGAGGGCCTGGTAATAAACTCTGTGAATAGTGTTCAGAATAGAGGTTTATTGTTTGTGGCGTTACATTTAAAGTCACTGACACCACTATTGCTTATTTTACCCAGACTTTTTACATGTTCTTTACATGGTAAATGTTTATCTTCAGTTCCTGAAAAAATACAGTAGAATAGAATAATCTTTAATGTCATTAAACTCTAGTAAAATGAAATGTTGCACAGCATCTTTTAACCATGTTATAATTATTACAACCACGATAACATAGATCGTCAGTTACTAATTTTAACCCAAATCACCATCTTTTCCTAAACCTAACCAAGCCATGAGCATTATTATAGTAACCATGGTGATGAAGGAAGGTATCCCACTCTCTGTAAATTAATAATTTGTTTATTATGGTAACCATGGTCTGGTACGCCTGTTGCCATAGGGGCACTATTTCAGGAGACACTCCTATGGGTCGTATCAGAGGGTTGAAAAAAACAACCTGTATGGGTGTTCAGGTTGGAGGAGTTGTTGGCTGAGCCCTATGCTTTTCACCCCTGCGTCCCCACCCACATCCCCAACTCCATAATTAAATCTGCAGATGACGCCACAATAGTTGGCTTGATTTCAGACAGTGGAGACGGCCTACAAGCTGGACGTGGAACATCTGGCTGAGGGTGAAAGGACAACAACCTGGTCCTCAACATGTCCCAGACAAAGGAGAACAAAGGACACACACACACACACACATATGGAGAAGCAGTTCTTTGGAGTCTATATGTGTCAAAACAACAACTCAGCATCTATTTATTAACATTTATCACTTAACACCCAAACTATAAACAAATTAACTAGTGCATTTTATTTTAAAATCATACTTGCTGTCACTTTTTGACAATATTATCCTGCTATTGCTGCCACTGCTTTCTGAAGCTGCTTTTTATTTGCTTAAATATATCCACACACTTAAATAGGCTTGTTTAGGGACTGATTGGCAAAGTTCTTGTATTAATGGGGATGGGATGTGTGTGTTGGGGATGGAGGAGAACAGTCCACAGTGAGTATACATTATTGAGAAAAGAGGGAGGGATTTTCTCAGAAAAGGGGAAGAATATTTAAGAAAAGAAAATTTATGCAGGACAATCAAGTAATTCCAGACTCTAACCCTTAAAGAGGTTCCTGGTTTATTTCAAAGGTGCTTGAGTAGATTTCTAGTGTCTACAAACAATGAACTGTGCAGTTTCAAAATACATATACAAATACCACATTTCCTGAAGTAATAGTTCCACTTCAATACATTATAGATAGTTTAAAGAATAATTCAAATGGTTGTTTTAACACTTCTCTCCATTCATTGGGCCTTCAGTTGTTTTTTAATTTATTGGCTATCATAAATTAAGAAAATATTAATAATAACAATATCAATAAAATAAAAATATTGATATTAAATCATAACAATTCTACAATCATATTCAATTATAATTAATTAAATTATTATTAGATAATAAAGTCCTTGGGGGCGCCAGTCTTAAAAAGAGGATAGCCAATATTGATTCAGTCTAAAATTATTACTATTAATCTGGAATTCTGATTAATAATTAACTTAATAACTATAACCACATTACCATATCAACAGTAAGTTAAAGTTGAAGGATTGGAGTTTTACTGAGTAGAGGTTGGCAATACTCATTGTGCAACATTAAACACACCAGTAGTTATACTTAAAGACATTTATTTACAATGGAACAGAGTAAAAACACAATGTCTAATCTAAAGTGTTTAGGGGTGTGTCTGTGGGGACACAGACGAAGGCAACATGGCCGATTCAAAATGGTCGCTGTGACCACATAGCCTCAACAAGGAAGACTACACAAGATAGCGGTAAACAAAGAAACTACTCCAAATGGCTGCTGAGACCACCTGGTGTGTGGAGGAGGGAAAGTGTGAGTTTCTTTGTTAGCCTTGCTCATGTAGCCTAAAGGTAGCAGGTTAGAGGGAGAAGGTTAGCTTCATGCAGGTTCTAGAACTGACACGTACTACAGGTATGTGTGTGAACATACAAGTACTCAATTAACTGTTTGACTCACCACAACCTAAGCAAACATTACAACAACAAAACATTAACCGACATGTACATGTACATTAACAAAGGTTAAGACTTCTGCTGCTTAGCTGTGCTATGCTAGGTGAGTTGTTACCCAGACCTTGGAACAAAACTAAAACGTCCTTTCAAGTGTTGTTGTTAAGTCCAGTGAGTTGGGTAGCTTCCTGCTGGAGTGAAGACCTGTCCAGCTGTGTGAGCTCTGCGTTGGAGAGAAGGTTAGCTGGTTTCCTCGTTATTCTTCTCACAGAGTTAGCGGTTCCTCGTTAACTCTGCTGTGGCTCATGTTGTTTGGGAAATCAGCTGGCAGACTTTGTGTCGTAGCTACTGCCACTGAAGTGAACTTGTTTGCTCTGTTGAAAAGTAGAGTGAGGGAGACAGTTGCAGTCTGCTGTGAGCAGGCCAGCAGGAAAGCTGTTGTTCCAGGTAGCCTTGTGCTAACCTGGTGCTGGGAGCTTAGTTGCTCCTCAAAGAGCAGGGAGGGAAGAGGTGCTGCTGCTCCTGAGCAAGCCAAAGAGAGAAGAGGGAGAACAAAGAAGGAGATCTGGTTTTTTCTGGTGATACCCTGGGGGGTCACATGTCGCACACTGACCAACACTGACTGGTCAGTGAGCTCTCTGGGAGAGGGTCGTCCCCAGGTGTGAACAGTGAGGAACTGTGGGGAAGTGAGTTTCTTTATCTGTGGAACAAAGAAACATGTGGTCTCCACCACCTTGAATGTACTGAGTCCCAACAACTCTCATTACTGCCTTCCTACATACAGTGAAGACAGGTCCCTGGGTGACCTCTGCTCAGCTGGTTGTCTTGCAGACCTACTGGCTTTATGGTGATGAGCGTACACACAGCCTGAACATCTATGGGTTGTATATTTATACTATATGATCCACGCCGTAGTGTTAACCTACACTCAGATGAAGAGGGGTTTGTGCAGATCCAGTGGCATGGTGCAGTTTTGGCTCCATTTTGGCATGAAAGTGCTCCTCTTCCTCTCCTCTTAAGCCAGTTAAACCCCTGCATAGCACATCACAGTGGACTCTATTCTACGTGGACATGCTTTGGCTATTTCTTGACAAAAAACATTGTATCCTACTGTCCAGCGTGTCTGTGCAGCATCTCTGGTGCCAGATACAGTCAGTGTGCACAGGTTTTAGTAGAGGTCTCTGTACAGGCAAGATGGTATCAAACCTGGCAACCTCACCATGATGACAGGAACTGAAAAAGCTGCACATAGTCACTGCACCCGGCTGTTGTTTGTTAAGAAATCATTCAAGCACATAACTCCTTTTAAAACTACAACAGAGCACAGGTTAAACATGCAGGATACATGTTAATCAATACACCATATTTTTGTATTTTTGGCAGAGGCCCTTTGATTCCAGTCTTTACGCTGAGCTAAGCTACCCACATCCTGATCCCAGCTTAATGCATAAACATGATTGTATCCATCTTGTCATCTAAGAAATCATGTGAATTAGCATAACGTTGAACAACTGTTTAATTGATACCTAACTTGTAGTCCCTGTAGACTGTTGTTGATCTTGATGACCTTAATGATGAAGAAAGATTTGACAGTTTCTGTTTTCTGTCACAATCTGTAGGAACAGATACTGTAACAGAGAAACATCTGGCTCTGGCACAGGGAAAGAATTTACCATCACTAAATCACCTGTGTAATTATTAAAAGTTGATTACAGCCACTTGTTAGAGATTCTATTTGCTCACAGGTTCACAAAAACAGAATCTGAGCCAGGGACACCTCACACTTAAATCAAGTCATACTATCTTCTAAGCCAAACAGAGATCACTACATTTATTTCTCCATTACACCACACACACACACACACACACACACACACACACACACACATTTATACAGAGTACATGACAAGGAGGAGTGTTCCTGGCTTCCATCACCAGCAGCACAACAGATCCATCAACCAGACAGTCAACGCCTGCCACATGCAAAACAAGGACACCACCTTTGTGTGTGTTTATAGGTATGTGTGTGTGTGTGTGTGTGTGTGTGTTTGTGTGTGTGTGTGTGTGTGTGTGTGTGTGTGTGTGTGTGTGTGTGTGTGTGTGTGTGTGTGTGTGTGTGTGTGTGTGTGTGTGGTGTGGAGTGACTCAGATGCCCTCCAGTGCAGATGTACCTTGTTAAGGGTATTAGAGATCAAGTGATTGATCTACATGTCAGGTGACTTAAGTGGTGCTTCTGTCCACACCTCAAGTCAATTAAGACATGTATGTGTGTGTGGACTTGTACATCTCTACAGTGGTTGACTGATATCACCTTGCAGGACTTCTGGGTAACCTAGTTGAAAAAACTACACTATTTGTGGTGGCGTTGGCTCATAGAACATCTGATGCGGAGCACATTTAAACACAGGATCAAGGATGCTGTTCACATTTTATTTTGACCAGTGCAGATTCAGTGTTCACAATTGGAAGATTTGGGGATGATTTTTTCTATACAAAGAGATATGGAAAGAGAATATTACAGATCTAAATAATATCAAACAAATGACAAAAATAATGATGATGGATTAGATCACTTTAATTTACTTCATCGATACATCCTTAATCTGGCTTTTTATTCAAACAACACAAAGATTAACTCAGGAATCTAGTATAATGAAATGACAATTTACACATTTTACACACAATTACATGATAAGACATGCCATATCAATCAACCAAATCAATTATTTTGAGGTAAAAAGTCCAACTCATAACTCACATCCATCCTCTCTTTGTTCTGCCTGGTGTTTGGTGGGAAATAGAGAGGAAGTTACAGGCCTAAAGGGCTGACCTAAATGGCCTTGGGGGAAGTGGCCAACTCAGGATCAAAAAGGTGTTGATACAGGAAGTGGAGAGTTATGACTTATGTACTGCAGACCTAGTTTCTCTTTGGTCCAGCAGCATCGGAATAATGATCTGATAGAGACAAAAGACAGGAACTGAGCTGAAGCCAAACTTTAGATGAAAGACAAGCTAATAAACAGATTTCACTAAGTAGCTCAAGCAAGACAGTTCCCAGTAAAGTATTCATTGTAACAGAAGTGGTTATGCTTTGGTTACAGTTTTCTGTCACTCACATTTGTGGCTACACTGCTGTAGAAATGTGACCACATAGGTCTGTAGCAAGCTGTCATGGACTTACTGAAGCACAGAAAGAATAGCATCCGTGGCTACACTGGAGCAGAAGCCACCGTGTTTAATTTCTCAACTGTAAAATCTGCAACTGTGTACAGAAATGTGAACAAACTTGCAAAATTGATGCATGATACATTAGACATGATGTACATGATGACATGATATACACAAAAACATGGGTGTTTCACTTATTAGCTAAGGGCTAGCGGAAGGAGAAGCACAATTAGCATAAATGTTGTACGAGCATTATGACCATTGTTTTTTAATGTACAGGTTGACACTGCAAACTCAAAGAAACTCTGAAGGACTGCTGACACACTGTCCTGGTTTTACACTGTGACTAGCTCTCCTTGTCACTAAGTAATGCTGAATTTAAAATATCCACAGAATGGGAAGAACAGGAAACCCTGGACATTTCACACATTATTCCACTGCTTGTCCTGTGGTTGCACCATAGACTGTATATAAAAATGGACGTTGACTCCGGATCTGGAAAATGAAGCCAATAAGGAAGTGCCTTAAATCCATCAGGGGGCGACTCCACTGGTTGCAAAAAGAAGTCAGATTGTATTGAGGTCTATGGGGAAATGACCCCCCTGTTACCCTATGGATGGTTTATCTCAATATGATGTTCATTTTTCAAATTATGGTGCTATTTAATAGAAAATAGATTATAAAGCAGAGTGGTTTTAGGGCGTAGCTACCACATGATTGACCTGCCTATTAATCTGGATAGAGGCCAGAGCGATGTGTCAGATATTTGACTTTTCATTGTGTTTTCAGTTCATCAAAGTTAGCTCTAACATGTTTTTGCTAACAGTACCTGGCCCTGCTGGACTGGCAACCTGTGTTAACTTGGGTTAGCCCATGGAGTTATTCAGTCAAAGCCCAATAAAAAGGTACATTTACTCAAAGTTAATCTAGACCCAGTTTAAGTGATCTGCGTCTGTGTAATGCACAGCATTAATGTTAGTTAATACATTGTCCATCAAGATGTTGTGATAGTTCAAGTTAAGATAACGTGATGTACGTATAGAAAATGTGTAGAAATTTCATTTAATAATCAAAACAGTCTTCAACTGAAGTAGACATACATGCACCTATCCTGACAGCTGATAGATATTTGTGATTAACTGTGATCCACCACATCTTAACCCAAGTGTCATTTTAAAGGTTTCCACACTGTGAAAACTGAGTGACCTGTGCCAGCAGAAGGAGGACCTCATGTACAGAGCAGCCAATTTGTTTCCATTCATCTGGCTGTGGAGAAGGGAGACTGCATGGACATCCTTAGTTCTCAAATGTGCTGTGATGATGATGTTAGAAAACCACTCCCAGTCCAGCTTCCTCTGATGAAATGACAGACTAACGGCTGATGAGTTTGTTTATTATTCTCTGTCTTCAGTATTCACAGGTTCAGTTTCTTACCTGCAACTTAATTTCTGCCGTTGTTGACAGGTGATGGTAGCAATACTTTTAAGAACAGAATTTCTAAATATTAAACTGTTATTAAATGATGGTTCATCTCTAGCACTGTCACCACCTCCACAGGTGAAAGTATTTACCAATTGACATCAGTATGTTTTTTGATCCTTTATTGTCAGTGTTGTCAGACAGCAACATTTAAACATTTCTAGTATTTATGTTGTTGATAGCCACACAATGCTGTAGGTGCTACTATTGTGAAAATTCATACCAGATGTGTTCTATAAAAACCATCAACAAAGTTAAAGCAAGAGCTTCATAAATAACTTTATTGGACATTATAAACTACATTAATTTAAACAATTTACAACACTGGAACCATATCATATATTAAGTTTGCATAATAAAAAGAGGTAGTTGCATCTCCAGTGCAACAGCATTTTTAGCAACAAGTTTATATTCATCAAGAATCCTAATGTGTGAGACAGTTAATATTTACTGGAACAAATGTTCCAGGAAAAATCTCTCTCTGAATAAGTGATGCTGTTGGAACAGCACACCGATATAAACTATATCGGCTGAAGAGTATGAAATATGAACTCTAAGGTTGTAAACTATATACAATTTGTTTCAGATACAGTGGAGTCTAAAAGTCATGTGATTGTATGTCTGACATGGGGCAGAGATTGTCAAAGACCATGGTGTGATAAAGGAATAAGACAGTGAGGGTGTAGGGAACAAGGAAGAGCATAGCTGATGTTACATTAAAAATGATCATCATATATGTGTCTATGTTTGGGAAGAGAAGATCTTCATGTGTGGACACTGCAGGTGGAGTTGGTGCAGGGCCTCCATCATTGCTGCAAGAGGTTGTAGGTGTCCCCAAAGATCCAGACCTTGGCTGGGTGGAAAAAAACATTATAATAGAGAGAAATCATATCAATATCATATTGTAGAGTATAGAGAAAGAGACAAAAGAAACAGCACTCTGATTAGATATCTGAAAATACATTATTCCCTCAGCGTAGTTGTAATCAACAGTCTGCTGAACTGTTTTACATTAAATAACAATAGAATAGAAAGTAATACTCAGTTTGGTTTCATTGTGCAGGTGCACATGTCATGATGGTTCTCAGCTCTCAGTGATCTTTATTCTGACACAGAGAGAATCATTCCAACAGATGTTTTGACTCCTGTCATCAATAATGAAATGAACTAGAGCTGAAAACTATCCGACTAACACTGAACCAAACTTAATATGAACATAATATCATTATATTGTGAGAATAAAGTCCGAATTTTACAAGAAAAAAGTCATAATTGTGCAAGAAAATAAGTCATAATATAATGAGAGTAAAGTGGTAAGATAACGTACTTCATCTTTTGGCTCATTATCATCATCATCATCATCATCATCATCATCATCATCATCAGCATCATCATCATCAGCATCATCATCATCAGCATCAGGACATTGAAAAGATTGTGAAGAAACTGAGTCTGTTCTATTGTTAGACGGACAAACAGCAGCTGCCAGAAGCAGCTCGGGCTGACACTGACTGTCCTTTCACCTTTTTTATTGGTTGCTTGTAATATTGTAATATGTAATAATATGTACCTATTACAGCAGTCATCCTCGTTTTTTTCTCTCAAAATTGTACATCTTTAATTCTTGTAAAAAAATTTTAAAAAAAGTTATCGAAATGTTATGATTTTCTTCTCAAAATTACAACTTTATTCACGAAATTTCAGATTTCTGTTTTTTCCTCAATGTGGCCCTAATACTCCTTCTTTTAGCCATGTTGCCAACAACTTCTTTTTATTTGTTTTTAGGAATTTGTTGTAGTTCATTTCAATGTTGCATTAGTATGGTGGGAATGGGAAAAGCCACTCAGCCTCATATCTGTAATTCCCAGTTGAACATTTTGTGATGATCAACAGAAGAGTCAAGAAACCAGAGCACAAAGTCACCACTGGTCTAATCAGTCAATTCAACCAATTAAAAATGAGTTACACCATTTGTTTGTATCTTTTCTTCATAAACAAACCTCTATACGAATATGCAGCAGCATGAGAGCAGTTTATTTAGGCTATCCAGTGGAAATGCTTTCCTGCTATAACAAGTCAAAATGGCTGCTGGGAAAAATCTCAGTTCTTGTTCTGCAGACGATGTGTGAACGTAAAATTACCATTGCAGTGTTTTGTGGAACTAATTTCCTGAGTAAATATTGTATAACCACAGGTTCTCCTCACACTTTGTATCCAGCCTTTAACCAGCTACCTAATGTTTTCTGAAGAGATAAAATCACACTACGCTGATTATTCCCAGCTTTTGTAACTGACCAATCAGAATTCAGCTCTGAAATAAGCAGTATTATAATAAGCAAAGTCACTGCTAATCAGCAGTGACTTTGGCCCCGTCACACTGACTTGTGTACGAGGCTATTGGTCATCACAGTGACGTGATGATGCTGCGACGTCTATTCCCCAGGGCAGAGCGCTGTCTGGAAGCCACCATCAGCTCTAACAAATGAGCCTCTCTGCTGGGCAGGTGGCTGCACCTCCTCCAATTCCTTCCTCCTCTCTTTGGTAAGAAATGGTCCTGGAAAGGGTTAACATCCCACCACACACCCACACAAACGCACGCACACACACACACACACACACACACACACACACACACACACACACTCAATCTCCCCACATCCATTTGCAAATGATCTGGCTTGTCTGCATATTGTCAGCTGCAGCCAGCCCGGCCATTCATCACCTGTCTGCGACTCCCAGCGCCCTCCACACTTAATTGTTCCCTCTCTGACCTGCAGAATAGAGAATGATGTTCCCTCTCCCTGTGAGAAGAAAGGGTTAGGAAAGAAAGAAAGAAAGAAAGAAAGAAAGAAAGAAAGAAAGAAAGAAAGAAAAAAAGAAAAAAAGAAGTGGCAAAGTGGAGATACAGATACATTGCTGATCACTCTCCTTTCTGTGTCCCTTCCTCATCCTTTTTTGCTCCATCCATCTTTTCCGTGTTTCTAGGTCAGATTAGAAGAGGAGAGAAGAGGAAAAGAAAGAAGAAAGGAAATGAAAGAAAGAAGAAAGGAGAGGAAAGGCCTTGAGGAGAGAACAGCCAGTCCATTACAGTGTGTTTAATATAAAAGCACGAGAGGAGGGGTGTGTGTGTGTGTGTGTGTGTGTGTGTGTGTGTGTGTGTGTGTGTGTGTGTAGATTTATTAGCATGCCATTTGCATCTCTGTTCAGATGGGTTGAACACATGTTCCTCTATCATCCTTTTTCTTCTTCTGTCATCTTCCATCTTCTTCTGAAATCATCTCTCAATCCATGCTTTGTCTCTGATGATGTCATAACGTTATTTAGTATCACATCATAGTTATAATATGATGTCAGTCACAGTTGAGGTGATTTGTTTCCCTTTGAAGATGTCTACCGAGCTCACCTCTGACCTCTGACCCCATCCAGTTCCCCATACATTAGCAAGGAGATGCCAAAATACTCTTTCCAGTGGGCTTTAGTTTGATTAAAAATTAAAAGTTCCTCACTGAGGAGGAAGAGCAGGTTAAGCCTAAACTCCAGGTCAGGATGTAGCGCTGCAGTGGCTCGATGTACAAACTTCTAAAGAGCTGTACCAGCCTTGGACAGCGCCCATCAGGCTGATCCTCACCTCCTGAAGGGATAGTTTAGCTGTAGGATTTAGGTTTAAGATTACGATCAGAATTGCAGTGGAGTTTAAAGGTACATATGGTATAAAGGTAGACGTCCATGTGTAGTTTGATTCTAAAGCAGGTCTAGGTTCTATATTAATACTGTGAAAGTATCAAAGTGCTCAGTCCACAGAGAAATGCACACAGCCTGTATTCAGAAACTGAGCCTTAAAACCAGCTGTCAGGACTTCTGGAACTTTGTGATGTCACAACAAAGCATTCACTGCCCTCAGCCATGCTCCAAGCCCTGCCCACCTGGACCTACCATCCAACCTTGGAGGATTTGGTTTATCTGAGTTTACCTAAAATCTGCTATATTTTTTTGATCACTCAGAAAACATTCAGTCGATGATGGTTGATTAGATCAGAGCCTCCTCTCTTCTGAGTGGCTCACCAACCTGTTGTTACTAGAGCTCCAGAGAGAAGCCTGAGAGAGGAGGCGTAAAACTAAATTGAGATGGTTTTTGTTCTTAAAATCACAAATATATCTTCCTGTGGATCAACACTTCAAATAAAATACAGGAGGAGAAGAGGAAAAGATGGAGCTTCAGGATTAGGGTTTAGGACAAACATTAAATTATGACTATCCTTTAAGATTAAAGATCACAATATGGTTTAAATGAGAACAGGTTAAATGATTAGGATTAAATGAGTGTGAAATACGATTCTCGTCACATCCAGTGTTGCTGAATTCTCATTTGAAAATCTGCAAAAATCTGTAACATTCATATTTGCAAATAGCAGTTTTCTTTTCCTCTGCTGTATTTCTTGGCACATTACTACTTCCTACTGTGGATCAGTACAACATGAAGTCATTGGCAGGAACATATACAGTATATGGCACTTTCAACTGTTTATTCATGTGTGTCCTCATGCAAGTAAAACAAAACAACTGAGATCCCCTCATAAAACCATTGTCTCAAGTAATAAACCATTACAACTGCACAGTGTACCTTTAAGGAGGGGAATTCCAGTCTTTGTCAACCTACATGTATTCTTATATTTTCAAATACTGGAAGCCTTCTGCAGACCTTGGTTAAGGTGAGCCTTAGTGTTCCCTTAACTCCCCCTTTAGTAGAGCAGGTCACCAGCAATAGATGTCACTAAACTGAGTTTATTGTAGAAAGTGCCAACTTGTTCACAGGTCATACATAAACCAACAAAAATAATAATACTATTGATGGAAAAATGCTGGAATGTCAGCTTTGGTTTTGTTAACAGGTTCAGTATTGCCATAGTGACTGTGACAAGGCAGGTTGGTCCATGGATTTAGACTCTGACTCTACCATCTGCTGCCTCAGCATAAATCCAGATCCATCAGACCAGGTCTTCAGCTGTCCAGTGTTGGTGAGTCTGTGTCCACTGCAGCCTCAGGTTTCTGGTCGTGGTGACAGGAAGTGGAATCTGACGTGGTCTCTGTTATTGTAGTCCATCCACCTGATGGTGTTGTTCACTCTGAAGCTTTTCTGCTTAGCACAGTTGTAAAGAGTGGTTAACTGAGTGACTTTAGCCTTTGGGGGGGTCAACTTTTTCTCCAAGGTGAAACCCAGTGCAGTGCAGGTGCTTCAGTGAACTGATCCTTAAAGTATCTTGCTTGTTTAACTAAAGCTGACAAATAAATGTAGTGAAGCAGAAGGTATAATATTTCCCTCTGAAATGTAGTGCAGTGGAAGTATGATGTTGCATGAAGGGAAATATAAGTACCTGAAAATTGTACAGAAGTACTTAATTAATGTACTTAATTACTTTCCTCCACTGCTAATGCATCTACTTAGCCTTCAGCACACATGGATTTTAATATTGTTCAATTATTATATTGGTAATGAAATGACAAACCAACATTGTAAACAAAGAGCAGCACTATCTGCTAACTAACATTAGTTAGCTTAACTGTAATTTAAGGTTAAAGTTAGAAACTAGCTAACATTAGTGTTCATCCATAGATATTTTTCACAATTCATTCAATCTGAAGGTAAGAAAGGAAAGTGTATTAAATAGTTAGCTACTGCTACTACATGTACCTACAGTGTCTGTGTGACACTTGGGTGCAGAGACTTAAGGGAGCCACTGATGGAGTGAGGCAGGCTAACTAACATCAAGGTTAAGAAATATATAGCCACTTTATGGGTGTCTCAAATTACTGAAAAAAATTGATTCTTCCAGGCATGAATGTGGCAAATATATTGTAATATATAATATACATATATATATATATATATAAAACAGGAGGCTACAAGAGGCTGCCCTCCTCCTCCTCCAGCTCTGACTTTCCTTTTCTCCGTCTTTATTCTCTTCTCTTCCAAAATCTTTTGTCCCATCAGTCCTCTCATCTTCCGTGATGAAGACCTCTCATGCCAGGCCAGAGACTCCTTCATCCCTCTCCCATCCACCCACCTCTTCAATAATAAATAGATGCTTCCATTATGAGCTGCCAGGAGTTCTGAGTCACAGTCAGTCCTGCTGTGGGAAACGAGGGATGGCCTATGGATGGCCTAGGACATTTCCACGTCTAGCAGACTGGCTTATTCATGTGGTTATTTCAAGAAGATTAGTGTTGTACATTTCTCAGTCTGCAGTGCGTCTAGCATGAGTAATCGTGTATTTGATTTTTGCTCAGTTCAGATTCATTTTGTTGAAGGTTTTTGGAAGTGATGTAAGCGTGAGAACATCAGTGATGCTGGTGAATGTGGCGTCTAAGAAAAGACCAGGCAGCTCTAACTGAAAGGTTAAATGTGGCCAAAGCAAACTGTAGCACAGACACGGACAGGTGTTTAAAGATACTGTACAAGAACTAAATGCAGCTGCAGTGTCTCCTCCATGTCAGTACAGCTGTTCAGTAGAGCTGGCCATCAGCTGAGGTTTTAACCTAGGCCATTCTGAGCCTGTTAACCTTAGTGTTAACACTTTCTATTTGTGGGTCTGTCACACAGGCGCTAAGACTTTAACCACAGTCCTGTTAAAGCATTAAATGCACAGTTTCTGCAGCACAGTACAGTACATGTGGTTTCAGTTAGTGTTTACTGCAGGTGTCTTTTTGGGAGCACAGGTTGTAGTGACATAAATATCTCAGTAAGGTTCAGCTGTCTGATCAGGTAGAGTCAAACCCATGACAATTTAGAGATTTTAACTTTAGCAGTGCTGGTCACAATCAGGCCTTCAACCTCAAAGCACTTTTTCAAAAGACGTATAGAGTTCTGTACAGAAAAAAAGAAGAGAGAGGGAATGATGAAGCCGGAAAAGACAATATATGAAAAACACAAACTGTAAAGTTATGAAATCAAGAAAGCAAATCAGTTTTCAGATGATTTTCAAGAGACGTTCTATCTGAAAGTCAAGACAACAACAGCGATTTAGTTTTCAGCCTTATTACAGCCAGGTCTCTGCAGAGGGTTCCCTACAGTGTGAGTCTCAAAGACACATGTTCAACACACAGTAGATTTAGTGAAGATAAATTTTGGGAAAAGGCCACAAGACGGACGGCTTTGCTGAGTAGCTGTGAGGTATTCAGTCCAACATGTTCTTAAAATCAAGCAAAAGCTGCTGATCTACAGTCAGTCTACTGTATGTGTACTCAGTTTTATTTATATAGTGCCAAATCCCAATATACATTATCTCAAGGCTCTTTAGAGTCAGGTTGAAACCTTAAAATATTACAGACAGAAACCCAACAGTTCCACCATGAGCTGTTGTGTTTAAGCACTGTCTAACTGGTTGGTATAACAGTAATAATTTTAATGATACCAGCAGCAATGATAGCATCACTAATTAATAATAATAATAAAATGAATAATGATGATGAGTGATGTAGAGTCAGATCTGGAGTCTGAGAGACCTACAGAATGAGGACAGAGAGAGAGAAGTACAAAGTTAATGACATGCAGTAGAGTGATATAAATGAGAAAGAAAGAGAGAGGAAGTGCTCAGTGCATCATGGGACTCCCCCAGCAGCCTCAGCCTGTATAGCAGCACAACTAAAGGATGGTTCAGGGCTCACCTGAGCCAGCTCTAACTATAAGNAAACAATGGAGATAGTGAAGACGAAAAACTCCCATTAACAGGAAGAAACCTCCAACAGAACCAGACTCAGCGTGTGTGTGTGTGTGTGTGTGTGTGTGTG
>NW_019174404.1:24019452-24080197 GCF_002260705.1 Seriola dumerili
ATCACTAATTAATAATAATAATAAAATGAATAATGATGATGAGTGATGTAGAGTCAGATCTGGAGTCTGAGAGACCTACAGAATGAGGACAGAGAGAGAGAAGTACAAAGTTAATGACATGCAGTAGAGTGATATAAATGAGAAAGAAAGAGAGAGGAAGTGCTCAGTGCATCATGGGACTCCCCCAGCAGCCTCAGCCTGTATAGCAGCACAACTAAAGGATGGTTCAGGGCTCACCTGAGCCAGCTCTAACTATAAGCTTTATCAGAGAGGACAGCTTGAAGCCTGATCTTAAATGAAGGGAGGGAGTCTGCCTCCTGGACCCAGACTGGGAGCTGGTTCCACAGGAGAGGAGCCTGATAGCTGAAAGCTCTACCTCCCATTCTACTCATAGAAACTCTAGGAACCAAAAGTAGACATTTAGAGAGCAGAGTGTTCTGGGTCCTAGCACAGAACCCTGTGGAATTCCATGATTAACTTCTGTGTGTTCATTATTAACATCAACAAATTGAAATCTATCTACATTAGACTTAAATCAGCCTAGTGATGTTCCTTTAATCCCACTAACATGTTTTGATGTCTGTTATAAAACCTTGTGATTGATGGTGTCAAATGGTAAGATCCAGAGCTGTTTCTGTACTATGATGAAAAATCTTCAAACAAACCATTCAAACCATGCAAATAATCACATAACTAACATTTGGATCAAGAGTAGGCTTTTTTAAGTAGAAGTTTAATCATCACAACCTAAAAAAACTGCAGTACATAACCTGTTAAAGATAAGGTGATCAGATCTAATATAGAAGTGCTGATTAAAGGAAAAACCTTGAACCTTGAACAGTTGGAATAGGGTCTAGAAGACAAGTTGATGTTTTGGATGAAGAAACTGTTAAAGTTAGCTCAGAGAAATGTAGTTAGTTAGACAATGACATCACTTTTCAGAATTTGCTAGTTAATAACTGTAAATGAACAAACATGTAATCAGATGAACACAAAGTGTCAAAGTGGAGTTCTCCTCTGTGGCCAGGAAACACACATGTAGCAGAAATATGGTTTTAATTGGAGAACAAGGATTTATTAGAGATGAGTTCAGATGAAAATGGCATCATGGATTAGAGGTCTGCAGCTGCGCCGGTGACAGTCAGAGCAGGAGGCATATTGTTTTCAGGTTGTCCGTCCATCCCACTCTCGGGGACACAATATTTCAGTAACGCCTTGACGGAACTTCGGCACAAACATTCACTTGGACTCAAGGATGAACTGATTAGATTTTGGTGGTAAAAGGTCAAGGTCAGTATGACCTCACAAAACACTTTTTAGCCACTACTCAATTTCACACAGCAATTATGACAGAATTTCACACAAATGGTTCATATTTTATGTGACTGAATAAACAGGGATGTAACCTGAAACTAGTCTGAGTGGCGGAGGCAAGCGACCACGAGGTGATTCTAGTTTTTTCCATTGTAGTTTGTTGCTAAATAACTTTTTTTTTTCTTGCAGTCTTTTTCATGATTTTTTCTAGGACTTATATATATAAATATATTACAACTTTTTCTCATAAAATTGCGACTTTCTTTGTACTAGAAAGACTTAGATTTTATTAGAACTTTTTTCACAATATTGTGACAGTTCTCATGATATGAATCCTTTTTCTCAAAATACAGTTTATCTCATAAGATTGTGACTTCTCATTGACTTTTTCTCAGATACTTTTTAGCTAACAGTGGCTGTAACACGGGTTCCAACAGTATTTGATTATATATCAGCTTCCAATAGCTGCACATTTATCAGCGAAAAGCATCATGAAACAGTTAAAAAGTGCATCTGCCAGATGAGGTTATATTAGTACCTTATACACGTGTGACTACAGTGTGGTGATGCAGATGTAGAAAGCATCTAAACAATACAGACACTTTGTGTTGAGGTCAGTGTGTGGGTCCTGATGCAGTGAAGTAGCAGATGGTAGCAAGCGTGAAAACAATGTACTTATCTGTCCATCACCTTCACTTCCACGCTCACTCTCCTAAAATGCTAATGGCCTTACTTTAACCCCCCCCCCCTTCACTTCCCTTCCCAAGAGTGACACCAGTAAACACTTGCATGACAATGGTGCTGTCCCACAGTGAGCCGGGCCCGGCCGTGGCTGCTACCATTGTATATTAATATGGATGGCAGTTTATAATTCATAGGGCAGGATTAGTTGGGAGTGCTGGTCCCAGGACTGCGGCCTGCTCCCAGCAGTGACACGGCGAGTACTAACAATACTGGACATGCCTCGCTCCCCACTGCCCACCCCAGTGCCCATTATAATAATATATTCAAGGATTTAAGGGGTTTTATCTTAGACACCCATGAATTATGAATGGGACATTTCAAAATTTAATTGCCCCGAATTGAATGATTCAAGATAATGTTTCTTTTATAAATTTGTAATAGGGCCAGGGGCCAAAGGAGGGTGGGGGGTTACATGAAATGAACCCCCCCCCCCCAACAAGCAGAGAAGAAGAGGAATAATAGACGGATGGTGACCTGGTGCAGAGGATGGCTGAAGGTTGATGAACAACACAACACACAGGAGCTGAGAAATGAGATGAAGTTTGATCTCTGACTTTTGGAAGGTGACAGCAACATCATCAGCTCACTCACAACTACTGCAAAGAGTGAAACAGCGAGGAGTCCACTGGAGAGCAAGAGACCCCCCATATAGTATAGGTATAAATGTAGATGTCCATGTGTTGTTTGATTATAGATCAGGTCTAGGTTCTATATTAATACTGTGAAAGTATCAAAGCCTCAGTCCACAGAGAAATGCACACAGCCTGTATTCAGAAACTGAGCCTTAAAACCAGCCGTCAGGACTTCTGGAACTTTGTGATGTCACAACAAAGTAGTCGCCACTCTCAGCCATACACCAAGCCCCTCTCACCTGGACCCACCATCCAACTTTGCAGGATTTGGTTTCTCTGAGTGTTTACCTGAAATCTGCTTTATTTTTATTAGATCATTCAGAAAACAGTCAGCAAATCAGAAGAGAGGCTGAGAGCCTCCTCTCTTCTGATTGGCTCACCGACCTGTTGTTACTAGAGCTCCAGAGAGAAGCCTGAGAGAGGAGGTGTAAAACTACATTGAGATGGTTTTTGGTTCTTAAATGGATCAAAGCTTCAAACAAAAAAAATAAGGAGCTTTAAGTAACTATTGTAAAACCCAAACTCCCATTTTCACATTTCTGTTGATGTGGGAATAAGAGGAAAGACAATTAATTGATTAACCGATCAGTTGTTTGACAAAACATAGTCAACAACCAAAATTCCCCACATAAATGTTTGCTGGTTTTCTGATGTGAGAGTTAAGGGAAATAAATGTTCACTATTTTCTGATAATTATGTGATGTAATGATTTATGAAAAAAAACGGTTGGCGGATTAAATCATCCAGCGAATTATTATTAGTGTTAATAGTTAGTGATTCAGATAATTGACAGTGTGTCCATGAGTGAGCCCAGCTGCTTTATGCTGACTGCCTCCCGACACACACACATCTGAACACAGCAAGGTTTGAAGGTGCAGTGCCTTCAGCTGTTGAGGAGAACTGTGACGACTCAGCATGACTTCATGTTTTAAAATCATCATTTTGGTGCAATTAAAGATACATTTAACAAACTCTGATACAGGCTTATTTATTCTTGTTCAGTGTATGAAGCATAGGAAGTGACATGAACAAGAAGGTTTCAAACAAGCTCCGTTCATTTGTGACGTGTGCACAAACAAGATCAAGCAAAAATGCGAACGGCTGCAACTTAACAGGACGTGTGCGCGCGTGTGTGTGTGTGTGTGTGTGTGTGTGTGTGTGTGTGTGTGCAGTGTCATTACAGGTTGTTTCTGATTGGTGGAATCAGAAAACTTTGTGAAGCAATGGCCACTGAAATCTGTCAGTTCAGTCTGAACAATGTAATGTTACAGTATATGATTCAGTTAAAGATGAGGTTGTACCAGTTTAGATCTATACGGTACAGGAGTTTAGTGCATGTTTCATTTTTAGTGTAATAGAAACCTTCTTGTTAGAGACACCACACTGAGAAAATATGAGCAGCAGGTCTTTTATTTTCATAGGAACAAGAAAAGATGACGGTCCAGACCTGCTTATCACTCACCTGTGTGTGACCTACAGTGGAACATTAGAACTCTAGGAACTGGGACAGTCCATTCTTTTGGGAACAGTAGTTTACACTTAGGTACACTCCCGCGACTTTCAACCACACCTCAAGGTCTTCATCAGCACTTTGCTCAGTTTTCCTAGGGTAAGTTTAGACATCATCATGTGACCTACAGTAAATATGGAACTTGGGTCACATGCTAACACGCAGTCATATGGTTGGCCTCTGTTCAGAGATGGTTGTCCACTTATCCCGCTCCATGACCTTTAACCCTTAATCCTGATTGGTTAGAGGACTAGGACAGGGTCAAAGTCACGGGGTCAGGGGACGTCTGGAAAGGAGATCTTACAGTGGCTGACAAAGGCTAACGCACTGCAACGGTCCAAAACACCTCCATTAGGAGAAAAGAGCTGCAAATTCAGAAAGATGCAGATTCAAAAACACATACGAAAATAAAAAACCAATACAACAACGGAAACATGCTACAAATGAGACAATGTGCTGCAGGGAGACAAAACAAATACATGAACAGCAAACACGCTGCAAATACAGAAACAATACAAAACTCAGAAACAGAAAAACCACTGTATATTCACAACAGAAGAGCTCCAGGCCTCTAGGGGGAGCTCTCAGTGGAACACCTTGAGCCTGAACTTGAGCTTCGACTGAGAGGCCAGACCTACGACTGGACCTTTTACCTTTGACCAAGCAAGAAAATATGAGGGAAGACAGATGAGATGACTTCAAAAGGTTTGTGTTCTTTTTTACATTTGGCCATAGTTTTTACAATATTATAAAAGAGCAACAGAAAACATAGCAAGTGTTAGCGTTAGCTTATACACAGTCCATGGGTTTTCCACGTAGCGCTCCCCCTAGAGGCCTGGAGCACTTCTGTTGTGTTGTCTTTTTTCCTGTTGTATTTGTTTTGGAGGTTCATATGTTTGTGTTGTTGCATCGTTTCTGTATTTGCAGCATGTTTGCTGTTCATGTATTTGTTTTGCCCTCCTGCAGCACGTTTTTTCATTTTCAGCATGTTTCTGTTCTTGTATTTGTTTTGTATTTTCACGTGTTTTTGAATCTGCATCGTTTCTGTATTTGCAGCTTGTTTCTCCTAATGGAAGTGTTTTGGGCCTTGGCAGCATGTTTGCCCTTGTCGGCCACCGTAACATCTAATGTCAAATACGTCGGGAAGTCAAGACGTGTGTGGTTTAAAAGTGGGTTCCTTAGTTTCATTAAGTTTCAGCTGAGCATGTCTGAACAAAGACCAGAACCAGCTGAAACCGGTCACTCTGTCTCCGTGATTCCACTGACACAACGTGAGTCGACTCGAGGAGTAACCACTGATACTTCAATGATCAGCTTTTAGGAGGCAGCCCCATATATTACCACTTGTTATCACCTGACCAGGTTCCATACTCGGGTCACATGATGACACTTGAGCCAACCACTACATATTCTGATGAAGATGAAATGTGATGGAAAGTTCAGAAATAAACCAGTAGGCAGGTGTTGTGATGTGTTGTGAATATTTAGTCAAAAACATACAAACTGTGTTCCTGTGTTGAAGCACAAAGTAGCTCCACTGTGGGTCTTTGAATCATTGCACAGTCAAGAGTTACTGAGGCCACCTCTGCAGTTAACACCAACCAAAAGACAGTAACAACCTCCTGACAGTGCTTCCTTTTTTTCATACAAAAAGTGTCATCTTGAAATTCGTTTTAAGGCGGTCAAACAAAAATACACCTCACTGTGTCTCACCAAGTCCCTGTCTTTGTCAGGGGCGACAGCATTGGCTGCTGAGCCACACATCAGTCCCTTTAAGTGATGTCCACAGACACTCCCTCTAACATGAACTCACTACATTCATAAAGATACTTTTAGAACACAAAAGGAAACAAAATGATTTTGTTTGTGAAGGGCTGCAGCTACGTAATGACTGAAAATGTGCAATTTGACAGTAGAGATCAAACGTGTCACTGAGAAAGCAAAAAAGCATCTTCCATTTTGGCCTGTCAAAAACAAAGTGTTAGTCTCAGAGGCTATGAGAGCAGTTTTTGTTTCCTTCAGTTATTCAGCTTGAAGCAGAAAAAAGGGAACAGAGGTCCGTGATGGTCTTAACTCAGCAGCACAACCCAAAATACTAGAATACAATAAGATTGTCAACTCAAAACATACTGGACACACATAAAATCAACTGCAGCAATAAACCAACTGATCACAGGATTCCAGAGGTTTTGGCTTCATGGAAATAACATTCACCTAACTCCATTTTGGTTTTTCTTCTCTTCAACTTCTAACTCTCTGCTGGGACTTGTTCTGCACCCCTCCCACTCCTGCTCTCCCTAAGTTGTAGGCCACAAACACTTTGAAGAGAAACCTACATTTCAAACTGAAACAAAAGCTAATATTAATATGAACCTGTTCTGCACAAAAGGCTGAGGGACACACTTGCAGTATTTAAGTTCAGCAGCAGACAACTAAAAGCCACGCTGGATGACCACACAGTTCAAAAAGTTCTGCAACTTTCTATTTTCTTTTTTTTCTGCTTCTATATTTCTGAGTCATTTAAGAGACACAAAAATAAATAAATAGCATGGGCTGTGGCTGCACTTGGAATATATTTATTCACCATTCTCTTTGGGATTCTCCTCAGTTCGCTCGGCCACGTCTCTTTGGCCTTTCTGGGTTGAACTTCCATTCGAGTCCAAAGCTGATTGAACATCTTTGCTGACCTTCGCCTTGGTCTCCACCTGCACTGGCTCTCCATTAGCCTCCATCCCGTACACGACCTTCTCCCCGTTCAGAAGGTGACTGTGCTCCTCCACCTGGATCTCCTGGCCTTCCTCCACCTCCTCCAGCTTGTGCAGGATAATGGGAAGCTTTGCATCTGCGTCAGTATTCTCCAGCAAAGCGATATCACTTTCCTCATAGCGAGGCAACGACGCGCCCTCCTCCAGCTTCTTCTGGAAATGCAGACGTTTGGCCCGTCCACTGGCTGACGCCTTCTCCAGGATCTGCTTCTCAGCCAGGCGGAGCTGGATGGCCACACGAGAGTGCACAGAGAGATCAGGTTTCTCCAGCATGGAACGGTCCTCCTGCAAGAGACCACGCCAGGAGATCAGGGGCGAAGAAAAGAGGAGAGAAAGGTGACAAAAGGTTATAAGAAGGCAGCAAAACAGAGGTGGTGCTAATTCAGTTTCACACATTTGATTCTGAAAAGTTCTTGTTGGATCTTCAAACAGATTGGGGACCTGAGGGGGGAATGCATCATATATGTTTTTTAAACTTTCTAGACTCAACAAGCTGACAATCATGTCTTGGATTGTGGCCTTTCAGAGGGTGTTCGTACTCTTCATACAAACTTACAGAACCCTTAAAACCGTCAAATTGATCTGCAGTCAGAAACCTCAGATCACAACTTCCAACATAACTTTGGCTCCAGTCGACTGACCTCTGATGTGGTCTTGTAGGTCTTGAGCAACAGAGCAGCTCGGGTCTCCAGGAAAGTCCACAACTTGATCTCATTGTCCCAGCTGACGGGGAACTCACTGTTGCCCAGGGTGAAGATCTTATTAATGGCACGATCTCCAAGCAGGTAGTCCTTCAGTTCCTCTGAAATTAAGATAAATGTTAGCATCTCTTCAAAAGTAACCAAAGACCAGCTGCAAGAGGAGTTTGGGAAACATGTGACATGGAAGTGGACCACAACAGGTACTGGGCTTGTAAGACAGTGATTTTATGGTAAGGCTTTCATCTTCCCATTGACATTGGGTTTCGTGTGGAGGTCTTCATGGGTCCAGCGCTCTGCACCTGATCCCAAACAGATGCATGGAAACCCAAACCCAGCATGCATACATTTACTTTTTAACAGAATGAACTCGATCTGTCGTCAGAAGAGCTCTGAACAGATCCAGGTAGAGAGAGACCACCAGCACTGACAGCATGACGATACTCCCCTGTCAACCAGAAGCCAGGGATAAGAAGAATCAATGCAGTCGTTTCTTCTCCCACTCTCCTGTGATGATGTCCAACCAAGTGATCAGAGCTGGTAGAAAGTCTGCTCGGGTCCACCTGGGTATTAAACATATTAGACCTCATCCTGACCCACTTAGAAATCATTTGGTCCCCACCTGACTCAGGTGCTGGGTCTTGGTTTCTTTGAACCAAATGGACCCTGATTCAGATGAGATGATGAGACCAGACTGATGTTTTCTCAGTGTGTCAGAGACCAACAGAGGGGTCTAGGATCTTCCAGTGAATTGTTTTGGAGTTGTTGGATGGGCTGTTAGTTCCCCTGTGCCTGACTACACTCAGGTTGATGTTGTATCTAGGGTTGGGAACAGATGGGTGCTTCCATTTTGTATGTGATTCTTAGTTGGCGAAAAACCCAGAACTGCTAAACTCTGCCACTAAGTCCACAGTACTATGTTTTCGTTTTGAAACACCACTCTTGCTACGTATACTCCTGATGTCCACACTGCTCGCTTTTGAGCACTGAAAACAGAGACTTTCGGAAACGATGACGTAGACACCCATGGTCACTCGTGATTAGCTCTCATCAGCCTCGACTACCAGTGGCGAATACAACATGATAATGAATTACAGTGTTACTGACCTTGTTGTCTTTGCCAGCAGCTGTTGTTCAGTTACAGTCTGTATTTTAATGCTACAACTGTCTTTGTTGTTCCTCGTTCAGTGTATTTTGTGTGACTTAACAACTTCAGAGTAGACAATCTGCTTCCTGTTTACACCAGCTCGCACATGCTCAGTGTACGTGAATGGTCATGTGATATGTGTTTTCAGGTGTGTTAGTCTGGACAGAGATAATTTTTGTTTGACAACACTGTTTTAGAATGAAAATGTAGTAGTGTGGACGTAGTCTAACAGATGTATCAAATCTTTAATCTTTCCCGCTTTGTTTAAAAGAAAAGATTATCCAATATGTTAAATATGAGCATAAATACTGAGGAACACTGGAAGTGGATCTGCATCTACACTGAATAATATTGACATCATAACTCTGAACCAGGACCACCCCTGAAATCTATGGATAAAGTAGCTCACACCGGTCATTTCATTGTGTCAGACACATGTATTCAGCATTTCATTATGCTGCATTCATCTAATTTTTAGTGAACAATGAATCGGTTACTGTAGTGTTTCTTTCAGTTTCTCTTACTTATAACTTTAGTTTAGTTAAAAGTTAAACCTATTTATATTTAATGAAGGGATTTGAAAGGATTTAGATATAAGGAACACATTCAAGCTATATTCACACTATTATGTTTTCATTTTAAAAGAAAAACATTTTAGCTCCGTATCACAAATAATCTGTGTCCATAGTAACACACCTGAAAATGGATATCACATGACCACTGACCATACTGAGGTACACTGGGAATGTGTGAGCCGGTGTAAACAAGAAGCAGATTGTCTAGTCTGGTTGTTCCCAACCTTTTCCAACTCATGGTCCACTTGAAAATCTCAGAAATGTTGGCGGCCCACATCCAACCCTGTAACAATACGGAGGTCAAATACTGTCTTCTCAGAGCACTTTTTATTTTAATGATGAGGATCAAACATTCAGGACTGAACTGAAATCAGAGGAAACTCAGTGTTTCTTTGTTGTCTGACTTGTCCATTCACCAACTGTCTCTTGACTCTTTCCTTTTAATTTCTTTCTTGTTGCTAACTAGCTATCCATTCTGATTCTACAGTTTTTTACCATGGATATGATATGATCTTTTAATCAGACTGAGATAGCAAGTGACAAGTATTTGATGTGGTCCAGCATCAACATAAAAGTTCCTATCACTGGTTTATCACAGTAATAAGCCTTAACATGAGAAAAAAAAACACTGAAAAAACAATGTTTTTAAAAATCATCATCGAAATATACTCGAAATCACAACATGGCTAAGTGCAATATGCACATCGCAGGAGCTGCAATTTTTTTTGATAAAGGTAAAATGTCTCACAACATTGTTGTACATTGTTAGCATCCATAAGCGTTGTGGTGCTACAGAGACGCTCCGACCTACAAATTATATTCTCCAGATGTAAAGGAACATGTTTGTTTGGAACAAGCCCCAACAAAAAAAGGGGCCACATTGTGATGGCTGGACAACTGGGTCAGAGCATCTCTAAAACTGCAGGTCTTGTTGAGTGTTCCCAGTGTGCAGTGGTTAAAGTGGACTAAGGAAGGACAACAGGGTCATGGGTGCCCGAGGCTCATTGATATGCCTTGGGCGGGTTTGCCCGTGTTGTCCGAGCTCACAGAAGAGCTACTGTAGCACAAATTGCTGAAAAAGTTAATGCTGCTTCTGATAGAAAGGTGTCACAACAGACAGTGCATTGCAGCTTTCTGAGTGTGGGGCTGCGTAGCCACAGACCTGTCAAAGGGCCTATGCTGACCCCTATCCACCACCAACAGCGCCTACAATGTGCACATGAGCATCAGAACTGGACCACAGACCAATGGAAGAAGGTGGGCCTGGTCTGATGGATCACGTTTTCTTTTACATCATGTGGAAGGCTGCATGCATGTGCGTCGCTAACCTGGGGAACTGTTCGCACAAGGATGCACTATGGGAAGATGACAAGCCCGCAGAGGCAGTTTGATGCTTTGGGCAATGTTCTGCTGGGAAACACTGGGTCGTGCCATTCATGTGGATGTTACTTTGACACGTACCACCTACCTAAACACTGTTACAGACCAAGTACTCTCCTTCATGGAAATGGTATTCCCTGATGGCATAAACACTGCTCAAAAAAATTAAGGGAACACTTAAGTCACACATCAGATCTTGATGAACAAATGATTCAAGGTGAAAATCTTGTACAATGATATAATTTGTTGAGAACAAAATGATGTAATAACGATCAATGGAAACCAAAATCATCAACTCATTGAGAGCTGGAATCACAATTGCAAATTGAAATCACAGGCTGATCCAACTTTCATGACGGCAACTCATAATGTGACTTCGTAGTGTGTATGGCCCTGTTTGCCTGTATACACTCCCAATAATGTCTGGGCATGTTCCTGATGAGTCGGTGGATGGTGTCCTGGGGGATCTCCTGAACAATCTGTGGCTGTACTTGCTGGCATCGTATGCACCGATACACAACGTCCCATAGGGGCTCAATTGGATTTAGGTCAGGAGAACATGAGGGCCAGTCAAAGGCATCATTGCCTTCATCATCCAGGAACTATCTACACACATGATTGCCGGGCATTGTCCTGCACCAGGAGGAACCCAGGGCCCACTGCACTGTAAGGTCTGACAATCACTCTGAGGATTTCATCCCATTACTTAACAGCAGTCAGGGTGCCATTGGCTATGACATGGAGGTCTGTGCGACCCTCCAAGAATATGCCTCCCCAGACCATCACTGACCCACCGCCAAACCAGTCATGCTGGATGATGTTACAGGCAGCATAACATTCACCATGGCATCTCCAAATTCTTTCCCGCCTGTCACATGTGCTCAGGGTGAACCTGCTCTCATCTGTGAAGAGAACGGGGCGCCAATGGCAGACCTGCCACTTCTGGTGTTCTCTGGTGAATTCCAGTCGAGCTGCACGGTGCTGGGCTGTGAGAGGTCCCACTAGAGGACGTCTGGCCCTCATGCCACCCTCATGGAGTCTGTTTCTGACAGTTTGGTCAGAAACATGCACACCAGTATCCTGCTGGAGGTCATGTTGTAGGGCTCTGGCAGTGATCCTCCTGTTCCTCCTCGCACAAAGGAGCAGGTACCGGTCCTGCTGCTGGGTTGATGCCCTTCTATGGCCCTGTCCAGATCTCCTCGTGTAACGGCCAGTCCAAACCATTCCCTTTTTGGGGGTTGTCTTGCTTTTGCCACTCCATTGCACCTGTTGTCACTTTCATTTGCACCAAAGCAAGTGCAATTGATTCACAATCACTTGTGCTTCCTAATGGACAAATTGATTTCCCTGAAGTTTCACTGACTTGATGTTATACTGTGATGATCAAGTGTTCCCCTCATTTTTTTTTGAGCGGTTATATACAGCATAACATAGCACCAGCCCACACTGGTCTACTCTGCAGTTGATTAGTTGCACAAAATACTCGAGGAACGAGGAACAGCAAAGACAGTTGCTCAGAGGCTGATGAGACCCAATCAGGTGTGACCGTGTCTACGTCATCTTTTCCAAAGGTCTCAGTTTCTGTCCATCCAGACTACAACACAACCCCAAAGTTTTCATAATAAAACACAACCCCAGAGTTTTCAAAATAAAACAGGTCCAGCAGAGTTTCTGTAAGTCTCTGTTTTAGGAGTTGTGTGGACGGCAGGAGGAAACACAGTACAAGAGATGTGTTTTAAAACTAAGATGTAATAGCGGGGATTTAGCCTCTGTAGTGTAAATGTACTGTAAGTGATAAATGATCTTTTCTTTTGGACACACAGAGATGAAACTAACAATCTTCTCTTTGACGGCACAGAAGACATCAGGAAGTCACAGAGTGCTAAACCAGTCAGTCTGACCTTCCTCACTGTCCGCATGAATCATGAACAGAGTTTTGGTCACAACTTGTAAAGAAGTCAGAGCCGATCTTTATCCTCCTGCCTCTGATCTGAGCTTGCTTACATGGGAAGATGAAAGAGGAGAAGTGCAGCGCCCCGGTGTGTGTGCACACCATTCCATCATGTCACATCTGTTATGAAATGTTGACACACATACACACACGTGCAAGAGATGATACCACCCTCACCCCACCCCACACACACACACACAGGCGTTGGGGCCATTTTAAAGATTAACATGCAGCAGAAAAAGTGAATAATATATCAAGCAGGGTCGTGAAGATGAGTCCTGTGACAGAGGAGGATGTGGCCTTGTGTGGTTGGGGATTTATGACACTGGCACCGTTCTGCATATATGCCGATGAATATTGCAAAGCCCCAGTGGATTTCTACTTCCACACATCTGGTGGCCTGCCTTGATCAATTAAGCAGCTTGGGAATGGACAGGTCCTGCTCTTCCCCTCTCCTTCCCCTCTACCTCCTCCTCCTCTCTCTCTGTCTCTTTGCCTCTGCTGTGTGCAGAGGAAGCAGTCACTTGACAACGGCCCCAGAGGAGCGTCACAAACTGTGGCATGCTTTGTTTTAGAGTACGTTAGCAGGTTTGTGGCTTAGAGGTTCCACAGGGAAAGTCCTACTGCTGATATCCGACTGTGTGTGTGTGTGTGTGTGTGTGTCTTACCCTCTGTCATGCAGAAGACTCTGAGGAAGGCCAAGAGCTGGGCTGAAATGGGGGGTTCATTACAATGCAAAGCAAAGACACAGGACCTGAAAACACAACAGCATACACATGTAAATAAACCCATTCAGAAAACAAGAGGAGAAATTAAATACTTGAACATATGCACAATAAACACCTCGACAGTCTGAACTGACAGAACCACTTTCTAACAGTGAGACCACCTCAGGTCTTCTCTGTATATTCTTCATGAGTCTGTATAATTAAGCCACAGAGGAAACAAATAATATGAGCAGTGCTGTGTATGGGGGCGTAGTCAAACTATGGATCCTGTATTTCAGGTCAAACACTTATCAGAACCTCCTTACAATCCAGTAAGCGCTACAACTACAACATGACAGCACACGTAAGTAAATGAAAGGACAGTGATGAGGAGTTTCGCTCCTTTGTTTGATGTGAGATAGAATAAAATCTGTATATGACATTCCCTAATATTCATTTAGCTTTTTTTATTTTTGTTGATGTTGATGATGTTATTTGGTTGTTTGTTTCTTAACTCTAGGCTGCAGGGACGCAGGGTGGGGCTGTAATTACTATCAAATAAAAAGTAAATCTAAATCTAGTATATGTCTGGACCACCTATGGTCAAACCTTAATTCTATAACCACGATGTCGTCTGACAAAATCACCAGCACATAAATCAAAGACAAAGAATGAGCTGTGATGTCAGCTGCATTTACTGTGAAATTATCACACCACAATAGTTTAGTCTTTATTTACTTCAACTCCATAACGTAAACAGAGTTTTATTAGAGGCAGGTCTTTATGTCTAACTCCCTGTTTGATATGTAGAGTTGATCATAGTCGTTAGTACGAAGCCTCGTTACCGATGACTTCTCTCTCTCCCTCCCTCTCTCCTGCTCTCTCTGCTCAGTATGTCTTATGTTTAGTTATTCCTCTGCCTCCCTTAGTAATAATGATACATGGAATTAAAGTAGTTTATTTGCTATAATGGAGGCGAGGCTCAGTGTATTAGAAGCGCTCCTCCTCTTCCCTGCAGTTCCCGAGCAGCCGGAAAACCAGAGCGGTTCAGTAGACTGCTGCTCAGCACTCCACTGACCAGTGGTGGAAATATCATCACTCAGTCAGTCACCAACTTCCGAGATTATAGGGCTGGTCTTACTGTTGCGCTCCAGCCAAAAAAAGAAAAAAAAAAAAAAACAATAAATGTGAAATTTTGAGATTTCACACACAAATAAGTTTTATTTTGTAACAGAGTCTAAAATGTAAGAGTGAGGACGCATCAGATTGAATCCTGGCCTCTCTGCTTTCTCACTGAAAATAATATTAGTCTAGCAGCTTGAAGAACAAGTGTGATCCTGGACTCCACATCATCCCATTACACACTGAGCTAATTTTAGAGAGGACAATTTTTCCTCCTGCTTGAGCAAAGTGATCGATGTGGTGATGGGTAGCACAGGGTCGACGTTATTACACCACACAAACACATTACAGCCGCCTCTCCACTCTTCCTATCAGATTACCCCTCTGTCCATTCCTCCAGCGGAGCAGCCAGCTCAGGGAGGTTAACTCTTTGTACCAGAGGTTGTATTGTGTGTTTAAAAGGTCATTGTAGATGTACTGGATAAAACATGAACTTATTACATCTTGTAAATGAACAGTCAAAAAGTGCTCATTTATTCCTACTTATCAGAAAGAAATGCAGTGGAGGCAGAAGGAGTGAGGAGTGTGATGATAGCAGCCGCTCGACATCTCAGTGCGGCCCTGACACCGAGCGCAGAGCTGTTTCCTTTGAAAATGATCTACAAGCATATCTGTCAATTTAATAGAGCGCCCCAGCAACAACGGGGATTGTTTCATTTAATTTCCACTGTTGAGATTTAGACTGTCATCAATAAGAGATTAAAAGGCGTCTGATTAAAAATGCCGAGCAGAGAATGCTGCATAAAATTAAGAGGCTAATGATAAAATGATTGAGCTTCTTGGTGATGAAAGTGTTGGGGCTGATGGTAAATTGATACTTGGTGGGGAGGGATGAAAAAAAGAGACCTGCTGCAACATTTATATTATGTGTTTCAATTATGCCAAAGGGGAGCCTAATTGGTTGAAAAATCTACTGTTGGAAGACAAAGTGCGCCGTGGCTTTATGAAGGGTACATGGAGTTAGTCACGAGCCTGGAGCTCCCCTTGACCCATATTAAAGACTTCAGAGTAAAAGGCTCAGGTTTGCAGATTCAGTCCTTCATGAGAGCAGACACTGTGTTTGTAGATAAGAAGAGGGACGTTTGTCCTTCCACTCCAAACAAAAAGCTAATAAACAGTGACATAAAGAGCAGGTTGGACGCACGCTGGGATGCCGGCTCGTGCCAACACTTCGGCCTTCATGGCATAGAGGCGTTCGCTCTTGCTGACACCTAGCTTGATCTTGACTCTGTCGTGGGCGTTGTCCTGGAAGAAGAAACCGTTGTGGATGACGAACTCAGCATTGGATCTTGTGCCATAGAAGATGTAGATCTACAGGAAGGACATAATAAAATCATAAAGACACATAAAGACAGGCAGCCCATAAAAGGACTGAGACAATTCATTCCCACATAAAAAAATACCAAACATGTTGATGGGCTGTGACCCCTTTTTTAAGCCTATATTTACTTAAATCCTGCCAACTGTGAACCCTGGAAAGTCATGCTGCATTAACTATTAGCTCTTATCTATTAGATCTTTTTTGGACTGTAACCACAGAGGCAACAATCACCTGCAGTACTTTGATACTGAAGTCTACATGTGATGATTATCAGGCAAGGTCTAATGTTATTAGTACTGGGAGCTTGACAAAAATGCTGAAAATGTTGTCTGTGGAACCTGGTTGTGGATACTGCTGTATGTGTGTGTGAGCAGTTTTTTTCTTCTTTATTTATTTCATTTGTTTGTTTGTGCTGTTGATGTTCTGTATAAATTATATATTTTTTCCATTTCTTTTTTTGTCCTTCTCTACATATTTTCTGTATTTTGTACATATAAAAACTAGGACAAAAAGGTATTAAAAAAAATTGTACTGGGAGCATCATCTCTATATAATTTCTATGGACAGTTATAACAGACAATCAGTCATCAACATCACTGAAACCTGTGATTTCTGATCCTAAACAATCTTTGTAGCAAACTGCAACATGGTAAAACATCCAAACTAATGGAGCATCAAAGTCACTTTAAAGTGTGTAATGTGAGAGAAGGGAAACTCTCTCTCCATCCCTCTGAATCTTCTCCAGCAAGATACTTTTACCTGGCTCTGTCCTTCTTGTACTTAACTGCAGACGTGTTAGAGCTGTGTGTGTAAACAAAGAGAAGCAACACAGACAATAAAGCAGTAGTAACCTGTTCGTTCTCCTTGTAGTCCTGCAGCGCCACACATTCACAGCGATCATCCTCCAGGTTGTAGCCGGTGGTGATCTGCAGAAAAACAATCACCTTTACTAATCCAACCTGTCCCAGTTTTAATGTTCAGAAGAAGAACAACCTCCTCATGATATTGAAACCATATGTTACTAGAACATGACATTTTATCATAACAAAATATCCAGAGTTTTCAGTGTAAAATAATGTGTGTGAGTGTGTGTGTGTATGTGTGTGTGTGTGTGTCCAAGACTTTACCAGTACATTAGTGTGGTTACACATGTCCCACAGGGGGATGAGGGCCAGAGTGACCCGGCTGCCGTCCTCAGTAGGGATCTGGTTCTGACGGGTCATCACCGAGGACACTGCCCACCTGTCACACACATGAAACAACCACTGCTCAGTACAGTGGTGTTCATTTACTCTCCTGACAGGGATCATATGATCCTGGTCAACAGCAGGAGAGGGAAGTTCATCAATTCAACACTGGTATCAATATGTAGAGAAAGTTGTATCAGATGAGGAGGGAGAGAGAGAGGGAGAGAGAGGGAGATAAAGATAGAGAGAGAGGGAGATAAAGATGAAGAGCGGAGGGGAGAACAGAGAAGGTAAATATGGAGAGAGGAGAGAGAACAGGGAAGGTAAAGATGGAGAGAGGAGGGAGAAAAGAGGAGGTAAAGATGGAGAGGAGGGAGAGTAGAGGAGATAAAAATAGAGAGGGAGAGAGAGGAGATAAAGATGGACAGAGGAGGGAGGATAGAGAAGGTAATAATGGAGAGAGGAGGGAGAATAGAGGAGATAAAAATGGAGGGAGAGAGAGGAGGGAGAAGCCTGTATCAGACATGATCAGGCTGTGTGCTGCTGTAATGATATTCCCACAGTAACTGTGCTAGTCTTTATTTACTTTGTGATACAGAGTGAGTGTGAGCTACACTCGGTGTGTCACCATGTCTCATTACTGAGTATGACACTTTCTGTACAGTGGCCATTGACTGTGATAGACTGGTGGATGTGGTGCAGAGGGTTTGCTGTGGACATGTCTCTGCTGCATGTGTGTTCTGCAAACCAGATTTTAAACAATAATACAGTAGCAAACAGCTTTTTTCTATGTAAAGATATAGTGTAATGGAGTCCTGAGCAGAAAATGAAGCCACACCCCCTCTGTGTGTGTTGTAATCCAAGTTTCTCTGTTCTTCTGGTAGCGTCTGCAGGTGAGTGCACGTACGTGTGCATGTTAGTGCATGTGTTCCAGTTGTTAAACTGACGGTCCTCCCTATGTTTATGAACACACAGGCTATGCCCACAGGTGAGATGTCAAAGTGCAGTATGCAACGTTCAGGTGAAAGTGACCTGCAAGAATTTCCTCCACTGAAGAAGAAACAACGTTTTCATCTAAAAAGGCCTCAGACAAAGAAAGACATCGGACCAGAGCACAGGTGGACTGGACATGAGGACTACTGGCTCAAATTCTGGTTGGCCAGTGGACTGTCAAAACATCCATAAAGTTTTTCAAGTGTTTACTGGCTCCTTCAGTGTCGTTATCGGCTTCAGCAGTATCATTTGTGTGGACAGTCCCAGTGAATAAGTCCAAGGTTGAATTTGTTTCCCAGTCCAACCATGGAGCCAATACTGGTCTGGTTTACTGAGAGGAGAACCCTACGAGCTGCTACAGGGTCCAGCTTTACTCAGAACTGGTTTTTCTTTTCCTCCATGTGTCAGTAACTTGATGGTTCATAATGTTACATGTCCGTTTTCATTAGTGACGGCTGTAGTCATGATAACATTTGCTAACTTGCTGTTACCAATATTATCAATTTGTTTGGCAAATGTTGTTATCACTAGCTGGCTTACTTATTACCATGAAGCATATGATGGCAATGCTAGCATGGGGATAATGCTTGTGGTTAGATTGTTTTTGTTGGCTCTCATGTTTACAGGGAAACTTTATTCAGTTGAGCTTCTTGTTGTGTGTTTAGTGGACGATTTTACTGGGCTCTGTAGCAAATTACTGACAGAGCGTGAAGGTGTGGCTGACGAAGCATTTGTTTTGGTCTGAGATGCTCGTGGTTTAGTGCGACATCTAGTGGCAGTGACGATCATTTACAGAACCTTTAAAGTTGTCTCATGTCTCAACAATGTCCACCAGAAACCCTCTGTCAGAAACACAATAAACCTGTAGCTGCTGTAACATCTTTAGCCTGAAGCTACACCTTAATGTACAGATCCAGATCCAGCTTTACATGTAGTAATACTCAAGTCTAAGTGATTTAGTCACATTAAGATGTGAGTAAATTAAAGCTTTAATTTGGACTGTGTCAGTGGTGTCTGACTGGCCCCATCAGATTCCTTTCAGACATTGTCACAGTTTGCAGTGTACATCATTACTAATGGGAAAGATGCACAAAACTGTAAAAATATGAACCAAGGCGATTCTTTAGCATTTGTTCCACTTCACATGCACAACACATATAAACAAGCAGAAGATGTGAGGAGTCTGAAAAGAGGCCGAGGACATCCCTCACCCTCCCACACTGACCTGTAGTCATCAAATGTGAAGCTGTCCTTCAGGGCCAGTTTGCTGGCGGCAGGATGAGTCTGGAGGGAAGAAGGTGGATGTGAGGAAAGAGAGAGAGAGAAAGAAAAAAAACACCAAGTGAGGAACACCAGTGTGAGGAATTTTATTATGCAGGCATGCTGGGGGGGGGGGTTTGGGGGCTGACAGGGACGCCTAACAAGAAGGTCTGGGAGTAGGGGGCCACTACTGGGGCATGTGTGTGTGTGTGTGTGTGTGTGTGTGTGTGTGTGTGTGTGTGTGTGTGTGTGGTCCGTTAGTGCAGTGTGACACTCGCCACCCCCCCATACATCACTGTCAACTTAATTTGTTGTGGCCAGCAGCCGTCATAAATCTGCCTCATCAATTTGGGCCTGAAACAGGGTGTGTGTGTGTGTGTATGCGTGTGTGTGTGTCCACCGATGGCACCGGTTTCTCCATTTAAAGCCACAGCCACCTAACACAGCCATTTACAAACTGCCCTCAGCTTAAGCAGGAGGGAGTCAGAGAGAGAGAGAGAGACAGAGAGAGGGAGAAACAGAGAGAGAGAGAGAGAGAGAGGAGTTTGGTGGAATGTGTACAGTGGGAATAAAAAGTCAGTGAATCCCTTTGAATGACCTGGTTTTATGCATTGACGGGTCACAAACTGGGATCTGATCTTCATCTAAGCAACAAGTCTCGACAAACACAGTGTCCCTGAGCTGATATCACACAAATTATAATAATACTTTTATGTCTTTTGTGTACACAGTCATTAAACATTCACAGTGCTGGTGGAAACAGTCAATGAAGCTGGTTGAATTAGGTTAAATTGTTCCTAAAAGGCTAAAAAAAATCTAATAATGCAGTTTTATGTTTAACTGAAGGAAGTTTCAGACAGCTATGACATTGAGATTTGAAATTTACAAAATTAAAATGTCCTATTCTGCCTGGAAGTATGCTACGACAGGCTAAAATACATTGATATGGTCTTTGAACTCCTTTGACATTGTGTCTCATACTAACATCATCCAACACATCACCTCCTGAACACACACACACACACACACACACACACACACACACACACACACCTCAGGGTAAAATAGAGTGGTCACATCATATCTCACCTCTGGAGGTGAGTAGCTGCTCTGTGCGTGTGTGTGTCTATGTGTGTGTTAATACAGCGTGTCCAGCAATGACACTGATTCATCTGTACAAGTGAGTGTGGAGGATCATGCTTGTCAAGTTAAACAAAGTGACCAGGCTTGTATCTCTCACACACTCACACATCCAGAAACAATTATCTTTGCTCTGTCTGACTCTCTCTTATCAGGGGAGGTGTGTGTGCGCACGCGTGTGTGTGCACGCGTGTCTGTGGAGGGGGTGGGGTGGGGGGGGTCATCAATCAGTCAGTCAGTCAGTCAGTCAGTCTCTCTGTCTGTCTAACAAGATGTTAATGGCTACTGGCATTTAGCCCTTATGGACAGAATATTTCCAAGAACTATAAGGCCATGGGAACTAAACATGGGGCCTAAGCCAAGAGCTAAAAGTCCTCTTTTGTGTCTTGCTGCTCTGTTCTTTCACCACAAATAAAGTTCACGACTGAAAATTCTGCCACAAAAATTTCTGGGCCATCAGAAAGAACTGGGCAAAGGATTTGCGGACTGCAAAGGGGGCAACGTCATCACATGCAGTTCCAGAGCATGCACACAAACACAAACAGATTCAAACAGTGAGCTGCTCGCTGAAATATGTAACATCACAGAAAATGAGCATGTTCACCCGGGGTGTCATGTCATCTGCTGATCAGAACTGGAGCCAATACATACCCCCCGACTGTAGAGTCACGTGACCCAGGAGTGAATGCTGACCGCACCCTTTCACAGTGACAACAAAAGCCAGGTGTCGGCATGTTTTTTTTTTTGTCCAGTGTAAAAGGGGGTTAATATTCATGTTGGTGTCAAGTTGTGTTTTAATGACACTGAAACACGGGAATCTTCTGGATTATTTCACAAAGCTGCGAGGCATACAGCTTTGTCTCTGATAAATCATGTCACTGTCCATCAGTTTGCTTCTAAATAATACACTACCCATGAGCCTCTCCCAATGTTGCTGTAGAGAAGAAGCCACTTCATTGTTGCTATTGGAAATAAAACATTATGTAATGGTCAGACAATTCATTCAGAGCTGACACAGAATCTAAACTCCTGAAGGTTTTCTCAGGTTTCTCAAGTATAATCTTCAGCTTCTGTTTGTCAGGAGCAGAACACACACACAACACAAGGTGAAGCTCAGCTATCATGTTTCTTTCTAAAACACACCACGTTTTTTTTTTGACCTTATTAACATTCATATGGGGTTTTTATATAAGAAACGTATGAGCAAAATAATCCGTCAGAACAATGCCATCCGGCCATCAATTAACTATTCTCTTCCACTACCCCTTTGTTCTACTGATGATGCTCAAAGACAAACAGAAAGAGAAGAAGAAAGAAAGAAAAAGGGAGACGCATGTTGTTACGTTAGAAGACACGAACACAGTGGATATTGAACGGACAAGTCAGTTCTTAATTCCAAAAATCTCTCTCTCACACACACAGAGAGAGAGAGAGAGAGAGAGAGAGAGAGAGAGAGAGAGAGAGAGAGAGAGAGAACTGCTCTGTGAGCTCTTGATGCATTAGCATGTAAAGACAAGGGTCATCCATCATGTGTCCATCGTGGAGAGACAGAGGACGTGGGTTGGAAGTAGCCAAATGTGTGTGTGTGTGTGTGTGTGTGTGTGTGTGTGTGTGTGTGTGTGTGTGTGTGTGTGTGTGTGTGTGAGAGCTTCTTTTATTATATTTGTGTGATCTGAAAACCCGGACACAACTATACTATACTATACTAACGACAGGTCCCCACAAGTATACACAAATATGGTAAAACAAGGATGGGTATACGTTTGTGTGATACATGAACAAACAACTGAAGTGGAATGCTCCTGTAAGAGGACTATAATCAGCGTGTAGGGGAGAGATGTGTTCAGCCTCATTTAGCTTAAACACTGAAAGCAGAGAAACAGCTCCAGCACCTGAACGCTACTAAAACTATAGTATTTTTTTTTTTACATTTCTCTGTTTGTTTATACTGAACCATTTCAGAACGGCAATTCCAGGGGCTTGGGATCTCACAGAAACTTGCATGAAACATGGAAGCGCCAGTCATCATCAGCTGGTTGAATTTGTGTGTGTTATGTTTTGCCCCGAAAAACAAAATACAAGACAAAAAACTGTGGATGAGGTCATGGCTGAGAGGACGGAATCAGCATAGCAATACATTTTGCTACGCAAGACAGAGGTCAGCTGGAAATAAAGTTTTATTCAGCACTGCAGACCACACCCCCCAAAGTTCCTGAACCTTTGGAGAGTACTACCCCCCGACCAGGGACTTTTTTGGGGGTTGATCAATTACCCCGGAATTAAATTTAGACCCTGGTTCCTGCGGTCGAAACACGCGTAGTTCCTCAAAAGGTTCCTGGTTCCTGTGGAAAGTTCCTGCCTTGAATCTGGAACACACCCTCGACTGTTGGGAGGAGTGAATCCAACCCAAAATCTAAACTTGTCTCAGATCTAAATTTAAAAATTTAAACTTGTGGGGTCCATCATTTTTGTCCCCACAAAGCTGTCAGACCCCACAAGTACAGAGGGGCCCCATTTGTCGGACCCTACGAATATAGTAAAATAAGCCCCCACACACAAACACACGCAGGCACAGACACAGAGGGAGGGGGAGAGACAGAGAGAGAGAGCTCTGTGTGCACTTGGGCTCATGTGTGTGTGTGGTGCGTGTGTCCTGTCCCCTTATCTTTGATACATCTCCTTTCTTAAAACACACACACACACACACACACACACACACACACACGCGCGCACACACTTCCCTCCTTGTGTAGCCCCTCACTCTGTCCCCACCTCCTCTCTCCTCCTCAGATGACCGGGCTGGAAAATTAGCTTGTCACATTGGCTTTGAATTGAATTGACCTGAATGTACCTTCCTTAAAAACCTCTCTCCCTCTCTCTCCCTCTCTCTCTCTCTCTCTCAGTCTCTGTTTCTGTCCCTGTCTCTATCTTTCTCGGTCTCTCTGTCAATACAATTCAGTGTATCTCAGTAAGCTTTATTGGCATGAATATCAGGTGTAAAATACTGCTAAAGCATTGAGGATAATACATCAATAATGAGATGAGAAAAGAAAACAATATATATTTCATTAGGTGAAATAAAATAAAAAGATATCAAAACACAAAAACAGTAAACTAATAGAAACATTATTAAACAAAGCACTCTACCATCCAAACCTCACAGCCCAACACTCACTACACTACAGCTGTATTTCATTATCAGATAATTTACCCATTAGTATCTCAATTAACTGATTAATCGTTTGCTCTATTAAGTGTCAGAAAAGACTGGTTGTTATTATGTATTATTATTATTATTATTATTATTTTTATTATTATTATTATGTACTCAAAGTCCAGTATCAGATACTCAGATATCCAGTCTAGTCATAGTGATAGAAAAGCATTCAATTAAATCTGGAACCAGCTAATTTTTGGTATTTTATCTTTAAATAAAAAAAACAAAACAAAAAAAAACCATTAAACAATTATCAAAATAGTTGCTTATATTATTAATATTAATTTTCTGTCTGTATACCAACCAATTGAACATATCAGACAGAGGGAACTGGAAATAAAGACCTGTTACCTTCTGCAGTTGAGGTAAATAAAAGCCTCGTTCTTGATTCGAGGAAATAGAACAGAACAGTAAACAGCAGCAGTAAAACTGTTGTAGGACAACTCACTGTACACACAAGAGAAACTGAGTAGCAAAAAACTGAAAAAAAACTCTAGAATAAAACAATAATTATTAACAATGCAATATCTGTCATGCGTCTCTATAAACATTAGACTGGTGATACTTTGTGCCCATGTATCAAAATCATCACAAAAGAAAGTCATAGTGTATCACAAAGATGTAAAAAGACAATATGATGATAGTAGAATTATTAAGTGCCTTGAATCATCAGTGTATTACAAATCAGCAATGATGATGCTACAATACCCATGTCAAATTCTCCACAGTCACATTGTATTATTTATAACCATCTATAGTATCATTTACTCAGTGTTGTGCTGCAGCATCACTGGCATTAGCAGGAGCAGCAGCCTCAGCAACCCAAACAGTCAAAGTCCACACTAACTGCTACGATGTATCGACTCAGTCCAGCTTTGTCCAGCTGCGCCATCTGTAACTCAGCTTTAATTTAACCAAAACATGGTCACACAGACTGATGTAGTGCAACATTCAGGTAATATGGCCAACGAAGACATCGTTTGTCATTTTTTGTACAGGCAATCCTGTGATCCAAACCTGCCTTGAGGCTCAAGGTCTGATGCATGCAGCCAGATGCGCTCCGGACGGCCGTCCAACCAAGGAAACAAGGGGATCCGATAGTAAAGATAAAGAATATTTATTTTGAAAACATAATCTGTTCCACCACAACAGTTAAAAGAAAAATAAAGGTGCTCTAGCCTACGCCTTCAGATGGACTGGAGAAACTGACAAAAAGGTGCTGTCAAAAATCTATGTACTGCTCTTCCTGGGCCTACCTGAGCTCTGCCAACATTCAAGATAAGGAGTGGTAAAGGGGAACCATGGGAAAAAGGGTCTGGACAATTATAATATACAATTATAATAACAAATTAAAGCTGCAAGTAGCGTTAAGCAGGCCCTTGCACTCTTGCGAATGTCAGGGGTGCTAGCAGGAGGCAAAACAATTTTCACAGTTAAGCATCATAATGTGGTTATGCATTTTTGGATCAAATTTGGGCACATTGGACAATAAATATTGGAGTTATAAAATTTGCTGTGCCGCCACAGACATGCCGACAACAACCGTGAAAAAGCTTCACAATTTAGCATCTCAAATGGTCTTATTAAAACTGTAGTAGGAGTAGGAGTTCGATAGCAAAAACATGGGCCAAACTTTCAAAGTAAATTCAAAATTGCGGACTCTAGGAGGAGTACAACGCCTGAAAAGTGCCCACTAAATTCAACAGCGGCATTCCAATTGGGTTTAGTTTTTAAATGTGAAACAGTTTTATTTGTTTACCGATTTGAATCACCTGGTCCCTTTGTTATTGAGGAGGGAACCCTTTGTGGATAATTCAGCTGCTGGGGAAAAACCTGTTGAATGTCTGGTTCATAATTTATTAAAGAAACAAAGGTAAGCAGTCTCAGTTTCCAGCTACTCCCTGTCCAGTGAAGCATGTCAGCAAATCACTGAATTTTTAAAAAAGTGAAAATGCTTCATTCATTTACCTGTTTTAAACCCCTGGTCTGTTTTTTATGGACAGAAGAAGATCACTGCAGATAATTCAGCTGCTGGTAAATACCCATTTTACGTCTGGTTCATACCCTATTTAAGAATCAAAGGTACGCAGTCTCAGTTTCCGGCTACTACTAGATGTCATGTGTCCACTGACAAGCGTCAGTGAATCACTGATTTTTTAAAAAGTTATTTTTAGGGCAGTTTGCCTTTATTCGGATCGCTACAGTGAGAGCGACAGGAAAGTCAGGAAGACAGAGAGAGGCGATGACGTGGGCCATGGGTCGGACTGGAACCTTGGCTGCTGTGGGCAGGACTAAACCTTTGTGGTATGCGCTCTACCAGGTGAGCCGTACCAAATTACTGATTATTAAAGTGAAATTGCTTAATGGGTGTTTCTACCAGTTTAATCCCCTGGTGTGGTTGTTATGGAGAGGAGCACAGCTCCTTGGAGAATTTGTCTACTGGTAAAAACCTTAACATCTGGTTCATAAATTATCAGAGAAGAAATCAAAACAAAGGTTAGCAGCAGTCTCAGCTCCCAGCCCTTCCCTGAGACTCTGTCCGCTGTACAGCTTCAGTGAAACACTGACTTTAAATGTGAAACTACGGTATAATCAGTCTGTTTGATTGTTTGATTTCCTGAACGACTGATACTGAAGGAATCCAAACCAGGAGAAGCTTACGGTAATGGTAGTGAAGACAACAACTTTTGATTGAGAGACCACTAGTGGCAGAAGTTACATACTGTGCTTTCAAAGTATGACGTCTTTAATTCGTAAAGAGTAAATTCAAAATGGCTGACTTCCTGTTGGGTTTAGGGTATAGAGGTGCAGGAGGCTTTTTTGTAGGTCTTGGCATGTTACATGTGCCTACCAAATTTAACACATGTAGGTGAAACACAGGGCGAGGGTTCCTTTGTTGAAATTTTCTAGGGGACACCATCGAGACATTATGCCACACCCATGTGCAGGACCCATAAAACATGTCAATTTTCACCAGGCCTGACGCATGTCCAAGTTTCATGAGTTAATGAGCATGATAAAGATTTTCACTCAGGAATAATAATAAACGGAGCAATTTCAAGAGGGTCGTCACACCAGTCGATGCTCGGGCCCTAATTAAACATCCTATGGCAACATAATATCTGCAATACCTTGACATAAAAACTTTGGCTCCTACATGCTGGCCCCAAATTGTTCTTGTAGGCAAACAAAACAATTACAACTTTCAACATAAAACAGAGCCAAAAAAATTCAAAAGTCCATTCAAAAAGCCAAAAAACTCATTTGAAATCTAAATCCAAAAATTTAACAAAAACCCTCCATCTTCACAGAATCTCATTAAAGAGAAGCAGTCTTATGTAGGGGCCTCCAGTAGCAGACACAACTTTCAGATAGGCCTGCGAAGAGTGGTAGTACTGAGAACAATATCCCCAGGGACAAAGTTCTTCCTCTTATTTTTCTATTTTTGACGTTTTTGTAATTCAGGCAAATACTCTGAAGAGGTCAGCCAGGTCACATATAAACATTATTAACCCTTGAATGACACACTATTGCTATCTGATTGGCCAGTAGTAATTTGAACATAATACACCAAAGACTGCATCATGGGATATCAGTATGGGACATCCCTTCAGACACACAGTACTAAGAAAGCTAGACCATTCAGACCATGTAACTATGTGAGTCTTCATTGTATTGTCAACATGAATCAAATGGACAGCATTAAAGCATGGAAACCAATAGTAATGGCTCCTTGAGTAAAGCTCCTTCAGCACTGGACTTCTTCAAGCTCACTGACATTAAACCATTTAAAACACAACACTTCCACCTGGTGGAGTCCACTGAAACTGCACTGGTCTGTGCTGAGGTCTGACCATTTCACCATGATTCACAATAATAATGGGACAACAGCACATTTTCAGATTACTAACCCATTATCTATTGTCTGGGCCTGTTAAACCAACATTTCACCACAAACCATAATCACCATCTCTGTGTCTTATTCCAGTTGTTTCCACATTAACACAGGACTGAAAAAGTCATTTTCAAAGTTCAATCTAAGTCTTTTCCCAAACTGCCAATCTTGGTTTAGAAATCACTGTCATATATCAAGTTATGTTTAAAGTTCCCATAGTGTAGAAGTGAAACCAACAAAGCGCTCAGTCCACAGAGAAATGTACACAGCCTTAAAACAAGCTGTGAGGACTTCTGGAACAAGACCCGAGGTGGAAACAACTTCTTTACTTGAGTCACAGTACAAACCCTCCTGGTCAAATATGACTCAAATACAAGTGAAAGTTGTTCAGTCAAATTTTTTACTTTTGAAAACATACTAAAGTATTTTTTATTTCAACACATTTTCACATTTACAGAACCAAATGACTCTGAAACAACCTGAATGAACTGACTGTCGAACCTGTAGATACAAAGACTTTAGACATGGACCTAAAAACACAACTGAATCAACAAAAGGAGCCATTGTCGTTTTGTTTTTACTTATTTTTTTATTTTTATTTTTTTAGGCAGTGATGAAGTTTGGTCGGAATCTCACTAAAATAATCCTTCTTTATTTCTAAACCTTCAAACACAGACTTCAGATCAGACCATGGTCTCTGGTGAAGCATCCTCTGCCTCATCTTTATATAACGTCGCCATCGTTAGGACACTGACAGGTTCAAACATGGCTGACAGTGGAGGATTTGGCTGTGATTGTTTTTTTTCTCCTGGGATGAACATGTAAAGTCTGTCACATTTTCAAAATAAAATAAAATTCATTAAGTGACTAAAAGCTCTGCTTCAAAGTAAGAAAACTTCATAGAAATGTTCAAAAGTACAATATTTGTGTAGAGGAGTCGAGGTCAGAAGTTTCTAAAATAATATAGTACTCAAGTAAAGTACAGATACCGGAAAATATACTTAAGTACAGTATTCAAATAAATGTACTTTGTTACTGTCCACCCCTGGTATCAAAACACTCAAACTGATGTCCAAACAAAATCAGATGAATACGATCAGACCTGAAGACACAGTTTTGATGACACCACTGCAAATAAACCTCCATAAATCTGATTAGAAATCAGAGAAAACAGAAGCTCCTGAGTCAGTGATATAGTGATAGTTGTCATAACGCTACATAACAAACAGAAACTTCAAAAATATAATTCACTACACTTCATTATCTAAAATATAAACAAACATGGTCTAAAAAAACGGGGCTTAAATTGAAGCCCACAGCTTAGATCACTGTATCCATGGCAACATATTTCCTGTTTGTTGGAAAAGTTTAGTTTATATCTGATCTGTTATCAGAAGAGTCACTGCACCTACGACATGTCTGATGTAAACAAACTCATTTGACTAATGATTTGGTGATGGGGGGGGTTGAGTAAATGTTAAATTGTTAAAACTCACGTTACTGTATTCACTAAATTTAACTACTATTTATACTACATATACTATTTACTATTACTAATCAAATATTATGCTGCTACTATAATACTATGATATATTCTTGTTACACTTCATTGTATTAGGGATATATGATATACTGCTGTATTATATTGTTGTACTACTACATTTCACTTATATATTATATGTTAGGATCAATAAAGTTCTATCTCAACCTTTCACTTCTAAAAATATAGAAAGCAGACTGACTGCCACAGGCGCTCACTATCTTACTTCATTCATTCATTATTTATTTATTCATTGTTTATTTTACACACTAGTTTTAACAATACCTTACGACAATGAATTATTTTCCACCACGTCAGTAATTCAGTTCATGTAAACATTGATCCACACTCCTCTTTATAGAAAACAGTGATTACAGCCTAAAATATCACAATTATAAGTAAAGGTAGCTCAAACATTTACTTTTACTCCACATAGATCATAAAACCTTCAACACAAAAACGACTCACTGAAATCAGTTGAGAAATATAAACGTTACAGAGCTTTTTATCCACAGCTCCTCAGTTTATTCCTATTTGTTTACAGGGCAGTCTGACGTATCACAGCAATGGGCTGAAGCGACCAATGCTACGTCTTTGTATATGGTGCCAACAACTGGAATAAGATTAGTTAGCTGGTTAGTTAGCAATATACTCATATTCCACTTTCCTTATCAGTTATCTTAAATTACAGCACACACTTTTCAAATCTTTTTGAGCATAATAAATAAATTAAACTCTAGTAATGGTAGTAGTAACCGATTACTGGGGATTCCTTCCTATGGTTCCTTATGGTTCTCAGGTAGAAAAACTGACAAATGTGATGGTCACTGATTTTTGTAAAAACATTTAGCATGGTTTCAGTGAGTGGTAACAAGTTGCCATCAGCAGCTGTGTTGGTTGTGTAATCACGTAGCCAAGATACACTCACATCTCCTAAACCAGCAGGGACACTACAGCAAGTTCTGAGATCCAGCTGGTTTTAATTAATTCAATTAAACAAGGCGAAAATAGGTCAAAGAGCAAAAGGTCTTGGTTCAAAGTCTTGATTCTATAATTGGATACACAACCTTTTTAGCTTTATTCAAGCACAAGTAGCAAATATCACAGTGGAAACAATTTCTATTAAGAGATGTTAACTACAGCTCCCAGAAACATCCAATCACCAAGCTTAAATTTCTGTTAGGTGTTTCCCTAACGGCAAGTGGAAGCTAAAGTCTGCAGCTTAAATGAGTTAAATTCTGGGTCAGCTCTGGGTGAATTCAGTCACCATGGTGACACGTTTTGTTGTCAATTGTACTGACGAACCATTTGAATTCACTGCTGCTATGACTGGCCTCTGCTCCATGGCCGGAGCAGCCAAGGCTCATGGGTAATGTAATATTTAGAACTGCCCCCCAAAGATTACAGACAAAACATGATTTCTCATAAACTGTAAGTGTAAATGATTAATAGTGCCGACCACAGCAAAAGCCTATAGGATTGTTACATCATCAGGCAGAGCCCTGTGTTTCCATATCCAATAGCCATCAAATTTAGTATCATGATTATAGTGATCCAAACGATCACGGTTATCAGTATTATCACGGTATTGGTAAAATACGCTGAAAATGTTCAACACATCTGTGTCATAGAGGACCATTAGCAGTATATAGTGGATTTGCCTGCTGCATGCCCACTCTGGAGAAAAAAGGGAATAGCATTTTTTTTTCCCATTCTGTAACGTCTTTCAGAGCAGACAATGTAAACAGACCTGTCACCTGTCCAGCAGGGTGGTGTTAAACCAGCAACACCAGGGCTATCACTGACTGGAGCGTCTCCCATAGAGGCTCAGCAGCTACAGCTCACTGTTTCTCTCCTGTATCTGTCTGTGCGCCCTGTGGTCATGTGACATTGGCAGTGTAAAACGATTCAATCGCCTTTTTAGCGGGCTTACTCGTTTTTAAAAAACCCACTTATACCCACCAACTTTAAGCCTCACGCCATGTTTTGACTGACACAAACGAACCCAGGTTGCTCACTGCGCATGCATCTGGGAGACTGTTACTGGTTGATGCTGTATAGAACCCAACCTGAGTGAAATTAACCACAGTAATTAACAACGGTAATCGGTAAAACTGTAATACTAACCGCCTGGCACTTCTACCATGATAAAGTGCAAAACAGGTAAATGTTTCATCTCTAGCCATCACACACTTCACAACTCAATTAGGCAAATGAAGTGTAAACAGCTGTGTGGTGGACAATGGCCTTTAACATAAAAACAGTGTTCATACTTTGTTGTAGCTGGTCCAGGAGGCACAAAATTGATTTGATGTAGCATATGTTGTTTAAATGATACCACTGCCTCATAATTTATGACCTTATTTCATATTGAATGTAGAAATCAATAAATAAAGTAACCAACCAGCAACTGCAGTCATCTTCAACTTTGTGTGTGTGTGTGTGTGTGTGTGTGTGTGTGTGTGTGTGTGTGTGTGTGTGTGTGTGCATGCGTGCCTGCGTGCGTAATGAGTGTATCTGCCTACCTGTACCAGCTTGTAGAAGTATGCGTACTGGCGTGCAGTGTTCTTATACTGGCTCAGGACGTCCTGCACTGCCTGTGTGCCCAGCAGCTGCTGTACCTCGTCCTGCTGGTAGTACAGCGGCGTGTCATACTCCTGAGGAAGACTGCGGATGTACGGCAGCCAGGATGAAGCAGGGTCGGCTCGCTCGCACAGCAGGTGGAGGGCCAGCGTCACGTTGCCCATGGCCTGCAGGATCCGGTCCTGGCTGTACAGAGGACCTGAGACACAGAGGTCACAGTCAGACTGAAAATCTTGTGTTAGTGCTATTGTAAATAAACTTGCTGCAGTATATTTCAACATGTAATGAGGACCTGCGTCACACTGGAAGATTTATATAAACCATGGTTACAGTTGTATGCACAACACCTGGACAAATTACACATTTTGATGCAAACTGCATGTCTGCAGCAAGCAGACATTAAAATGAGGCTACGTCCACACCATTACATTTTCATTTTAAAACAGCTTTTTCAAATGAAAACGCTCTCCGTCCAGACTAACACACCTGAAAACACCTATCGCATGACCTTTCACATACACTGAGCATGTGCAAGCTAGTGTAAACAGGAAGCAGACTGTCTAATCTGCAGTAGATTAGTCACACAAAATACTCAACAAAGACAGTTGCATTAATATACAGACTGTAAGTGAACAACAGCTGCTGGCAAAGACAACAAGGTCAGTAACACTGTAATTCATTATCATGTTGTATTCACAGCTGGCAGTCGAGGCTGATGAGAGCTAATCAGGGAGAGAGGTGGGTGTCTACATCATCGTTTCCAAAGGTCTTAGTTTCTGTCTGTCCAGGCTACAACACAACCCCAGAGTTTTCAAAATAAAACAGGTCCAGCAGAGTTACCAAAAGTCTCGGTTTTCAGAGGTTGAGTAGAGTGGACCGGAGGCAAAAGGAGATGCGTTTTAAAAGAAAAATGCAGTATAGTGGACGCCTTTCTTCAAACGTTGATGCTCATGAATTTCCCTTAGGGGATGAATGAAGTATCTATCTATCTATCTATCTATCTGTTACTTTTTATTTCAACAACTTCAAAAAATAGATAAAAATAGGAGTTGTATTTACTTCTTTTTACTACAAAAACCAACAGAATATGGAACTCTGTTTGGTGTTTTCTTTTTTTCTGATTCAGATTGGCAGTTTCCTCACAAACACTTTTATGAACTGAAGTTCTCACCCAGCACAGAGTACTGGGCCGACTCCACTGTCATCAGCATCTTCCTGGGAATCCACAGGAATAGTTCCTCTGCCTGCAAACGCGCACGCACACACACACACACACACACACACACACACACACACACACACACAAACACACAAACACACAGCATTGAGAAAAGTCAAAGATCAGCTTCTTAATGTACAGTGTAGGGATGGGAAGTAAATGAACGGCACTCTTCGCTCCCGTAGCAATTGTTTCACTCTGATTTTGCCGTGGATCAACCTAAAATCATTTACAGCCAACAGTGTAGTAGTATTGAAGTATTGAATATCAGTACACTGGTCCTTTGAAAAGCGCTTTGGAACATCAAGAATAAACAAAAGGGGCGTCACGTAGCGCAGTGGGTTACGCAGGCGCCCCATATATAGAGGCTACAGTCCTCACTGCAGCTGGTTCGACTCCCGCTTCGGACGGCCCTTTCCTGCATGTCATTCCCCCTCTCTCTGCCTCCCCAATTCCTGTCTCTCTACTGTCCTGTCCATTAAAGGCACAAAAAAAAGAATAAACAAAAGGTGTCAGCACTGTGTTGTAATCACCTTGATGTCTCTGGTGGCCCGCAGACCGTAGCCCTCCGTACCAAAGTCGGTCACAGTGAAGCCGTCACAGGAAGCCCCGCTTTCCTGAGCCCAGGACATCAGGTCTGAGAAATAGTCCTCTCTGCTGCCCTCAAACACTACTGACAGACCTGAGTGCGCACCACAAACACACACACACACACACACACACACACACACACAACAATAAATTCACTTCTTTATGTTCTGGATGTCCCCTGGTCACAACCTAACCCTCCCCCAAAACTAATACCTTATGTTCACTTCATATTTCTTCAACATCAACAGTTTCATTACTTTAAAAAAACAGAAATATAAACATTGTGTGTGTGCATATCCTCACCTTTCTGTTTCTTGCGGATCTTTTCCACTAAGCCTCTGATCTGGATGTACTCTTCCCACTCTTTACCAGCAGAGGGTGCTGTACTGCTGCACTCTGGGAAAACAAAGGTCAACCATTAAAACTGCAACTGCATCACTTCAGCTGACCCATGCAGCCAAACATACCTGAACCATGACCATCAACCTGAAGATACAGCAAATCACAAAGAGATTCTCTTTCATTCTCTATCTGATGATTCACTTTAAATTACATTTGAGACGTCTAAAGATCTTTTTAATATCACATGTAACGTAACTAAAGAGCCCTGAACCATCCCGAGTTATGTGTAATAACTTATCTTATGCTGCTTGGGGAAATCCCATGATTCACGAGCACTTCTTCTCTCCATCATTTCTATCATCCGACTGCATGTCATTAACTCAGTGTTTTCTCTCTCTCTGCTCTCATTCTACAGGTCTCTCTGACTCCAGAGCTGCAGGATCCAGATCTGTCACCATTATTATTCATGTTATTACTTGTTTCAACCTCAGCTTCCCTGTTTCCTTTTTTAGTTTCCCTTATTCATTGTTTGCATCAGTATTATTTATCTCCTCTTTAACAAATAACATTGCATTAATCACATCTGGGTCTATTTTGCTTCCATTTTCCCTAAAAATGAACTGGGTAACATTATCAGTATTATTTTTAATTGGTGCTGCTATCATTACTGTTGTTAATATTATTACCATTATAACAACTAGTACGACAGTGCTTGAATACAACAGTATATATATAGCTGTTCCTGGTCGTGGAGTCTGGATCTGTTGGGTTTCTGTCTATAATATTGTAAGGTCTGGACCTGACTCTTTGAAGAGCCTTGAAATTATGTATGATTTGGCAATGCATGTACAATCGAAATCACAACATGGCCAAGTGCAATATCCAAATCGCAGGAGCTGCAATTTTTTTGATAAAGGTAAAATGTGTCATGGCATTGCTGCACATTGTTGGCACCACTAACTACAAATCATGTCCTCCAGACTTAAAGGAACATGTGTGTTTGGTACAAGACCCAACAAAAATCACATCATCATGTTTAATTTTTTTTTTGTGAAAATGAAATGAAAAACCATCATTCCAACTGAAATTGTATATCGTAATCGCAATATGTCAATATATAATTGTTTTTGCATATCATGCAGCCCTAATATATACACACACACACACACACACACATAAACAAGTGAACTGAACTAAATTGAGGTAGAATTGAAGCCTTATGAAATTATGCAATAAAAAAATCTCCTATAGAAAATGTGTTTTTTTCAGTTTGCTTTGTAAGGAGCAAAGAGGAATGTGCTTCAGAACTGCTAGGTCCAAACACACCTTTAAAACAAACATGTGAGTTAGTATCTAGCTGTCTCTGTGAGCAGTGAGTGAAAAGGTCTGTCCTCAGGTAAAGACGTGAAGACGAAGTGAAGGTGAAGCGGCTGTGTAAACGTACTCTGCAGCAGTTCAGAGATGAGGTTCATCATTTCTTTGGGGGAAACCACAGCGCTGGCCCCTGAGCCCGACTTCTGAGTCTTCACTCGACTCTTCTTTCCCATGGTGCTGGATGGACAACTGGGCTGAAAGAAGACACACCATTATTACTGACAGCATCTCATACTCTGACTTACTGTCACCAGAACTTCATGCCTGTGATCGATTATCAACAGAACGATCACTGATTGCTCGTCTTTGCAAATGTCAAGACAATATTTGACTTGTTTTGCCATTAATGTAGTAATGTATTATTCATAGTATTAAATTAATATTCAATTGAATTTGCCCTGCCACAATTTCATGTATATAACCGAAGCACTGCTTGTTGTTGAGTTAAGAGAGGAGGAGATTGACAAACAGACAGAACGTGTCCTTTACCTCAGTTTCTTAAAAACATTTCCAGAAATAACATTTGAATTAAATTACTTTTGTCTGTTTGTCAAAGACAATGAAGGGAAAGTATGGGCAACAGAATGGGCATTAAACAGTAGATATAATGTGTGGCTGGGGAGTACCAGAGCTTTTTGTTGGTACTGCACCACATAGACTGATTCATCATGAATAAAATCTATTGATGATCATATACCATATATATACTAGGGGTGGGCATAATTAATCGATGATTGATAATTGATGGTTAAGAATTTTGTCAATCACGTGGAATCTGATCGATCTAACGTGTGTATCAACGAGGTTGTGCTGTTTAGTGTGTCTTGAAGCAATGCAATGAATTTCACTAAGTGGCAGCAACCAGCAATTTAAATTTTCAACACAGAAAAATGAATACGCGGGTTCCCGTACGCATCGCAGGTAAACATGACAGCAAGGCGAAGTTTGGTCAGAGACAGTAGAGAAACTGAGATGCTTCATTTCCGTTTTATTTATATATTATATTTCCTGCATCTGTGTCTCGTGGGTTTCTCCACCTCCCCACCCCTTTAGGAGACCAGCAGCAGGTCTGAGTGTATTCATTCCAGTGGGCGAAGTGAACAAGATCACAGATTATCACAGATAATTTCGCTCCATAGTCACCAAAATAAATACTGGACCCAGTTTTCACAAGCCACACGTCATCAGAACACTCTGACATCAAAATGACATTTTTCAGACAAACAGATCAGGACAAAATTAATTTATTGGAGACCTGCCTCTGTCTCAACTGCCGACATCGTTTGTCAGCTGATAACCAGGTGTTTAGATGGACCAGAGTTATTTTTGGATTTACTTACTTATACGTCAAACTATGGATTAAACTTTAAGATTTAAATAAAACATTGCTTAACAATTGATAAATCAGATTATTAGCCTATTAAATTGACATGACTTTGTACTGGGCTGATCAGATGTCGTTAGCAGATAAAAACCAGCGGCAAAAAAGGCACAGATTTGTCCATGTTGTATCGTCTATTGTTGTATTCTTTTGGCAGGGACAAGTAATCCATCAGTTCATGTTAAAAATGCCTGAGCTTTGTGCAGCAAAAGGCTGTAATAACAAGAAAAACAGATCTGTCTTTTCTTTCCCAAAGGCTGCAGAGAGGTAAGTCTAGACAGGGTAGATTTTAATATTAGCGACTGTCACATTTCATGCCAGCTGCCTTGGCTTGAGGGAGGGGTTGGGGGACAACGCCCACTTAGGAGACCAGAACTGTGTCCGGTGTCATACCATTGGCACTGCCTGTAATGCAGTATCTTCTGTATAGAGGATCTTTAGTTTGGTGTGGAACATTTCAAAGCTCATTGTTAACATTGCAATGACATGTATAAACGCCGTAGCTTTGGCTTGTTATTTGTAAAGAGGTTTGGCTCAGAGCCTCGGGCTCCGCTGCCATTGGGAGCGCCACATATCTTTTTTGTTCTGTTTAATAGTTAAACAGTTAAACTTTAACTGCCGTATTTCAGAGGATTGTTGTTGGACTACAATTTCTTCTTAGAATAAAGATTTCATTGAGGAAAAAGACACTTTCTTTAGTATTTTCTTTCATAGGCATTTTTTAACCTAAAAAATTAATGATGAATCGATAATTGATCATTAATTTTCCCGATGATTGATCAAGGAAATTTCTTCCAAGTGTCCATCCCTAATATATACTAATTACACAAGGCCATTTTAGAGCCTGGGTGAAAAAACTGTTGCTTTTAATGCTGGCACACTAAACACGTGTGGTCTAACTTGGTAGATTACAACACATGCAGCAGGAAGGAGGAAAGGAGGGAAACTTCACTGTATATGACAGCAAAACTCAGCAGAGACTGTCACAATGAGCTCAAATGAAAAAAGTACACATATACAGTGCATCCAGAAAGTATTCACACCCCTTCACTTTTCCCCACATTTTGTTTTGTTACAGTCTTATTCCAAAATGGATTAAATTCCTTTTTTTTCTCATCAATCTACACACAATACCCCATAATGACAAAGTGAAAAAGGTTTTTTAGAAATTTTTGCAAATTTATTAAAAATAAAAAACTGAAATATCACATGTACATAAGTATTCGCACCCTTTACTCAGTACTTTGTTGAGGCACCTTTGGCAGTGATTACAGCCTCAAGTCTTCTTGGGTATGAAGCTACAAGCTTGGCACACCTGTATTTGGGGCATTTCTCCCATTCTTCTCTGCAGATCCTCTCAAGCTCTGTCAGGTTAGATGGGGAGCGTCGCTGCACAGCTATTTTCAGGTCTTTCCAGAGATGTTCAATCAGGTCCAAGTCTGGGTTCTGGCCGGGCCACTCAAGGACATTCACAGACTTGTCCCGAAGCCACGCCTTCGTTGTCTTGGCTGTGTGCTTAGGGTCGTTGTCCTGTTGGAAGGTAAACCTTCGCCCCAGTCTGAGGTCCTGAGCGCTCTGGAGCAGGTTTTCATCAAGGATCTCTCTGTACTTTGCTCCGTTCATCTTTCCCTCGATCCTGTCTCCCAGTTCCTGCCGCTGAAAAACATCCCCACAGCATGATGCTGCCACCACCATGCTTCAACGTAGAGATGGTATTAGCCAGAGGTGAGAGGTGCCTGGTTTCCTCCAGACTTGACGCTTGACATTCAGGCCAAAGAGTTCAATATTGGTTTCATCAGACCACAGAATCTTGTTTCTCATGGTCTGATAGTCCTCCAGGTGCCTTCTGGCAAACTCCAAGCGGGCTGTCATGTGCCTTTTACTGAGTAGAGGCTTCCGTCTGGCCACTCTACGAAAAAGGCTTGATTGGTGGAGTTCTGCAGAGAAGGTTGTCCTTCTGGAAGTTCTCCCATCTCCACAGAGGAACGCTGGAGCTCTGTCAGAGTGACCATCGGGTTCTTGGTCACCTCCCTGACCAAGGCCCTTCATCCCACCTATTGCTCAGTTTTTGCTGGGCAGCCAGCTCTAGGGAAGAGTCCATTGGTGGTTCCAAACTTCTTTCATTTACGAATGGATGGAGACCACTGTGCTCTTCGGGACCATCAATGCGGCAGAATTTTTTTTGTACCCCTCCCCAGATCCTGTGCCTCGATACAATCCTGTCTCAGAAAGTCTACAGACAATTCTTTGACTTCAATGGCTTGGTTTTCTGCTCTGAACTACACTGTCAACAGTGGGACCTTACATAGACAGGTGTGTGGCCTTTCCAAATCATGTCCAATCAATTGAATTTACTACAGGTGGACTCCAATTAAGTTGTAGAAACTCTCAAGGATGATCAGTGGAAACAGGATGCCATAAGCTCACTTTTGAGTGTCATAGCAAAGGGTGTGAATACTTATGTACATGCCGATATTTTCAGTTTTTTATTTTTAATAAATTTGCAAGAATTTCTAAAAACCTTTTTTTCGCTTTGTCATTATGGGGTATTTGTGTGTATTGATGAGAAAAAAAAAAGAATTAATATCCATTTGGAATAAGGCTGTAACAAAACAAAACAAACAAATGTGGGGAAAGGTGAAGGGGTGTTGAATACTTTCGCAGATGCACTTGTACATACATACATACACATACATCTTATATATATATATAATATATAATATTAAAATAATTATTGTAATTTTTTTAACAATCTTTTTTTTTTTTTTTTTTTGGAGTTGGTGGGGGTCCCTGCTATGGTTTGGTCTGACATGTGGCAGAAGCATTTTTGAGCTTTGGTATTGGGCTGGTTTTGATTGGCTGCTTTAATGCTAATGTTTCTACCCATCTCATCTGTATGACGTGTCTGTATGTGGATCTTAAAGTTGTATTAATAGTAAGCAAATTAAATGTATTTACACTGTGTGATACACAGTACAATGGTCGTGTTAACAAGGCTATAATAAGATATGACAGGTCACCACTATAGAAAGTGTATGTGCAGTATGGTCAGACCAATGTGGCCTCACACTTGTGTATATATTTCACTACATGTAAAATTACTATAATCATAGGGACAAAGGATTGTAATGAAGCATACATTTCCATCTCTCCGTTTCAAGACTCCCATGTCTGATCACACTGTAGGGCCCCTGGTTAAGACAATAATATGCCAGGGAGTGTTGTAATGTATAAATATGGTCATGGATGCTGCTGGTTAGTCCTGCAGTGTGGTATCATCTTGAATACACTGTCAAAAGTATTCATATTTACAAATGTTCACCTTAAAAAAAAATCATCAGAGCTGCAACATGATAAAGTGGAAAGACTTATCTCCATTATAGTGAACCATCAAAAGCATTACCAATATTATATCTAACCATCAAGTGCAGAGAACTTGTGATTGCACATCAAGACACCATCATCATAGTAACTTCTGTCCTCACTGATGTTCACATATTTACACTGAGCTTTTTCTTTAGTTACTCTCGGCCAACTTCTCGGTGAGACTGACGGATACAACTGTGGGATGTGGGACTCACCGCCTCCACCCTATGCTGGTTGGTCATGTGAAAAAACGTCACTACTCCCAAGCCTTGGGAACTTCCTGCTACCACACAGAGGGCAGAGCAGAGACAGACAGAGAAGAGAGGCTGCACCATAGACAACAAAACCATATTTCCTGTTCCACAAATCCCACTCACTCAGTGCCAGTCTGACATTAAGTGTTAGTCTAGTAGTTTCCACAGCAGTACCATAACACCTTTATACGGTGTCAATCTCCACTTTACATGGACCAGTTAAACTACGAACAAATGAATAATATGAATCCCTCCTCACTGTGCAACTGCTCACCCCACACACCCACACCCTCCCTCACACTCACACACTCTCACACACACAAAATCCAGACAGTTAAACATCACATTACCGCCACACAGCCCAAGTGTGAGTGAATGTGTCTCACTCCCCCTCTCACACTACACAGCTGCTCAGTGTCATTTAGTAGCAGTTGTCACTGTGGTCCAATAGTCACTCACTTTCAAGAGGAAGAAAGCATCAGGCAGTCACTGCCCTGGCCCTCTGCAAGTGCTGGTTAACTTGTTTGTTCTAAGGCACACACACAGGTCTAAACCATGACTGCCAGTCCTTCTCATGGAGGAAGAGACTGGATTTTTAACGCTCTATATGACCAGTTATACTCAAGCTGCATTAATGGGTTTTTTTGTCACTTGAGGTCAATGTGGAAAAACAACTGACATATTGTTACTAGGGATGCCCCGATCACATTTTTTTGGTGCCAATACCAATCACCTATGAGTGAGATCGGCCGATCCAGGGCCGATGATCATTTTTGTTTTGTTAAAGCAGCTGGTTTCACGGTTGGTCAGCCTGCTTAACTTTGTAGTGTACTGGGACCTCCAACAGGTAGGAGCGTAACCTGATAAAAGGACCACCAGAAGTCATCTTTATTCAGTCAACAACATGCTTTTACTTTGTTCAACAGAGCAGTACAAAAAACTCCCAAGGAGCATTGCAGATGTCGTACCTTCTCTCAGTCTCACACACTTTGTAAAAGTTCCACATGGCTGACATGCTGTTTTGTTTTGGTGGCATGTTGCTCGCCAGCACATTGAACAAGGTTGGAGGCAAGACTACACTACACAGCACACAGTGCAGACACCATAGTACTAACCACACGTGATCAGTTTTAAGGTTTGATCAGTGACCAGAAGCATTGATTCCGATCTAGCAATCATGTATTTTTACATGATAATGACCAATTGGGGAATCCGTAATTGTTACCATATGAACTTCTTATAGTGAACATGTTATAGTATGTTCACCAGCTGGTCTCTGATTGTGTCTGTCTGTTGTTTTCTGTTGAGCAGGTAGTAGACAGTCACTCCTAACAGCTGTCTGCACACAGTTGCAGCTGGAGACGAGATGGCGAGAGCAGAGTTATCAGGGCAGGAAACCAAAACAATGAGCTACAAAAGGCTGAAAAGCGCAACTGAGGCTGAAGGGAACTGCAGAGTTGAGGGACAACCCTCTGTTTATTACTATGAGTAGAGCACCCCTATCAGATTACAAAATCCTTTACTAAACTGTTCATTTGAAAAAATTGATTACTGCAGCTTTAATCTCTTTATACAAAATGTTTGACTCTGTTGAATAATAATTATGTCTCTGTTTAACAATAATTACAAAAAAAAAAATTAAACCTAACCCTAACTATGTAGAAAGGTTTAATGTAGTAAGGAACATATCATGTATGGTAAAACTGCATGTGCCTTTTATGGCTGGGTCCTTGGTAATGGAAATTACATGACTTCCAGGAAATGACAAGTGACACACTTCAACATGTGGTTTGAAGACAACTATAAATGTGGTGCAGAACCAGCTCCACCACCCTGAAAGCTGTAGTGTCAGTCACCTAGGTGCAGTTAACATTACTTCAAAAAAAAAAAAAGGAAAAAAAAAAAAATTAAGGGGTCTCCGAATGAAGTGCAACAGTCAAAACTTTGTGTTCCTGTCCCAGCCCAACTGAAGCAGGACTAACTGAGCTTGCTATAAAGCTTCTTTTTTTTTTAAAAAGTGGGCTACTTCCCTGAGGGAAGGCTAACGACACAGTTAGCCGGGTGGTTTGTCTTCAGAGCCACTCTTAGCTCCTCTCTGCCAAGTCCCTCATGTCAGCAAACTGATGACGGAAATCATTTTGCACTATGTGACATAAGTATTGTGGTGTCAAAGCTTAATTTCAACCGTAGCATAAGAGCCGACAGCCCAGCACCAATTAGCTCCTCGGGTGGTTGTAACCTATCCCACTAGGCCAGCAGCTAGCCTCTAACACCGAGGACTCACGCCCATCCGAGCAGAGCCGGGCACGGTAACACACGGAGCTCATTCATCTACACTGACTAACGTCAGCGGGCTAGCTATTAGCTGCTAGGCTGTCCAGTGATAAAGGCTCAGTAGAAGAGTTATAGAATGGGCTAATTAGCTGGTTAGCTAGACCTATCCACTACAGTGCAACAGCCTGTACACCACAAACACACACTGACAGAGAATAAGACTGAAGACCAGGTCAGAGCTCAACCATAAACCCAGCCGTAGACATTTTTCTCTAGTTCACTCATACCTTTCCAGTGACAGCAGCAGTTCCTCTCTTCTGCACACAAACCAACCTTGACTCAGTCCTGCCTGTGATTGGTGTAATCTTCAGACACGCCCACGAAAACAACACTGGATTCTGGCATTCTGATTAGTTGTTGGACAGTACGCTCACAGAACATGAACTGCTGGTACAAGAAAATGTACCACCCCCTCCTACCGTACACTGTCATTGGACATTTACTTTTAGAAATCTAAAAGCTACCATATATGGTAACGTTTGAGCTATGGTGATTGGCTGAAAGATATGTCAGTCATGATCATGGCTCCGGCGTATTACGGTGCTCTTTGTTTGGATGGAGCGGCTCATGGGGGACGACGCTGAACCTTGCTCTTCACATAGAGCTCCTTCTTGGAAATTTCCGGTCCACCTTAAAAGTGGCATAACGCCTGAAGAGGGCGTTGTTTAGTCATTTTCAAGCTGACCAGTTAGAGCCTATGTACTTTGGTTTATTGTTTTTGTTTCATAATCCTTATTTATATGTTGCATTTATTTCCTTTAATTGTATTTATTCTATTTATATGTATTGTTCATACTTTACTATGTATCTTACTTCAAAGGCTATGATTGTTTCAGCCCAATTCTAATCCAGCCCTTACACCCTCCACTTCTGTAGTTCAGTGTGGAAGTATGAGGGGTGAAAGTAACAAAAATGTATTGAGAAAAATTCAGATGATGAAAATACATGTGATTTAAATGCAGTAAATATAAATGTGAAATGAAAAACAGAAATGATCAAGTGATTTGGACTCATTTGTTTCATCCTTCATAAAACATAATTGCCATTTATCATTTCAGGAAAGTGGGGTGGAAGTAACAAAAAATAACTGATAAAGTGGAGCTGATGAAAATACTTATGAATTAATAATGGAAGTGATGAAATGTATCTGGATTTAAAAATATAAGTGTGATAAAATATTGATCGATTTTATTGACTTGATTCAAATTTTATTTGAAATAATGTTGACATGTATCCTTTACAATCACACCCACTGACTAACTGATGGAGTTTCTGGCACTGTATAACTCTCAATGGGCAGTAAGCAGACAAAATAATCTGAACTCAAATCTCCACCAACAGATTTGTAGGTGAAAAAAATGAAATTGACAGTGAGTGTAGTGAAAAATACATTTGATATCCAATCTGTAATGCATCAAACAAAAAGTAAGGTGAACCGCATTGTTTATTTCCATTTATTAAATGGTGGTATATCTGTAAGAAACCCACAGAGAGGCAGTACTTACTCTTCACCTTCATCTTCTCAGACTAACTGCAAGAAATGAAGATTGATATTTCAACTCAGAGACCAAATTATTTTCAAATGGAATTTTATCATAAATCAAAACACTACACATAACAAAGCCAGTGATGACGACAAATGTCTTGAAGAGTAGATAACAGTAGTTATCAACGGGTAGTTGGGTCCTCACATCTCCGAAAACACCATATCAAGTTTCCAAAATTGCATTATTTATTTATCTATTTTAACTTTTATTTAACAAAAACATGACATAAATCACCAGAGGACAAACAATTAAAACAGACCACACTTAAAACACTAAGTCACACTAAAACAAAAGAATGATGGCAGCAAGTCCTTGTATTTCGTAGATTTTTTTTGCAGTATATTAGCATATTTTCTGTTGATTGACATCTACCTCTAGATATAAACACACTAGAGCTGTCCCATTATTCATTAATTTCATCATTTTTTCCTATTTAATCTTCCAAACGTCCTCCCAATTCATACATTAACATATACCCATAAAATCTAATATGTTCCTCCACAAAGGAGAAACCTTGGTACATTCCTAAAATACATGCATGTATGCCATGTTCTTTCCTACATTTCCAACAGACATCATCTTTAATTATGCCCATTCTATTGAGTCTTTTTAGGGTGTAATAATATCTATGAAGTATTTTATATTGAATAATTTCGTTACGAAACATTGTTAGTAGCTATACATAGCACTCTACTGGATTTCTATCTTGATAGAAAAACAACCTTTCCCTTAATACAGTGTCTAAAATGTAAATATTTCCAAAAGTGGCCCTGCCCCTCCAGATTAATTTTTTCCCTCATTCTGTCATAACAAAAGAAACTGTCCTCTTCAAATAGATAATTCACTGTTCTGATACCCTTTCTTAACCACTGAGCCCAATAAATTGTCTGTTTACCTATTCTAATGTTGGGGTTGGTCCATATAGATGCATATTTCTGAGTATAATGCAATGGCCTTCAGTGAATGGAGCGACAAGAACTGCCTCCTTCTGAACACCTCCAAGACCAAGGAGATGGTCATGGACTTTGGGGGGTCTAGGCCCACCCTTCAGCCCGTCAACATTCGAGGGAAGGACATTTAGGTGGTGCACACTTATAAATACTTAGGTGTTCACCTGGACAGTAAACTGGACTGGTCCCTGAACACAGATGCCATCTACCGGAAGGAGCAGAGCCGGCTCTTTTTCCTCAGGATGCTCAGGTCCTTTGACGTCTGCAGTGAAATGCTGCATATGTTTTAGCAGTCGGTGGTGGACAGTGTACTCTTTTATGCTCAAGTCTGCTGGGCCAGCAGCATGTCAGACATGAACACAAGGAGACTGGAAAAGCTGGTCAAAAAGGCTGGGTCTAAGATAGAGGCCATCTTGGACAATACCAACCATCCTCTCCACAACATTCTGGCAGGACAGAGAAGCAGCTACAGGTGCAGTAAATGTCTCATCTCACTGCGCTGCAGAACAGAGAGGTTCAGGAGATCCTTTGTTCCCACTGCCATCAGGCTATACAACACCTCAGCCAAAGGAAGTGGCTCATGAACTGGATTAATTTAACTCGTATTGTTTATTTTTTATTATTAACTATTATTATTACTAATGAACTGTTGGACACCTGAATTTCCCCTGGGGGATAAATAAAGTATCTATCTATCTATCTATCTATCTATCTATCTATCTATCTATCTATCTATCTATCTATCTATCTATCTATCTATCTATCTAACCAACCAGATAATAAACACAAACATATTTTTTGCATACAGGTCAAATCTGGCCCACACACAGCAAGCCAAAATTCAACCTAAAACCAGCTTGTTGTATGTGGAACTGAGTCGTATGTGCCATAGTTGGCCCCAGAAATGTATGCTATCATTACAACATGTATCCTAACACCTCAATAAATATTTCCCACGTTTCTAAATGTTTTCAACATCATCATTTAGATTTTCAATAAATCCTTACAGAATAAAGTAACTTTTAATAAACATTATAAATTAATTGATAAGGAATCAACATCACACCTATAAAATAATCAAATTATCAATGAAGCTCATGTAGATTAGTGGAGTAATATCAATTATTTCAGAAATCTTTGCAAAAACTAACACTGGCAACTTCCCAAATATATTAAGAATGTAAATGTATCACATACAATAGTAAATGACTTGTACAAGTAATTCAATAGGGTCTGTAATATTACTGGCCCAATCACGCTTAGCTGTTATGACATCAATTTGTGTGAATCGCTAACCTGAATTTCTGAGAGTACGACTCCTGATTTTACTAAGAAAATTTCATATTCATAAGCCGGAATTTCTTAAATCAAGTCCCTCATTTAAGTTGTTTCTAACTGATCTTGAATGTTACTTTGACTGTCTCAAATTTGTAAAAAAAAAAAAAAGAAGTCCATGTCAGCAGTTAATATGTAGGGTATTCTGAAATTCTTGTCTGAAGAAGTCTGTCACTAAAATTATAAATTTATCAATTTTAGAAAAAAATATGTATTTGTTCATTTTCTAGTTATTTGTCTTCTTTTTTTGTCAAATTTTGAATGTTATTAAGTATCAATTTAAGTATTGATGTGTCTGATTGTTTGTAAATTTTCCAATTATATAAATATAAAAAATATATATAAAAATATATTAAAAAATATATATATATAAAAAATCTTAGACTTGGTAATCCAATACTCAACCATACATTATACAGAATACCCAGCTGGAAAATGCACACATCGCAGCCAACCAGACCAATCAAAAACATACTTCTTCATTGTGGGAAGGACAACATTTAGAGAAATCCCTTTATTCATTCACTAGGAAGGCAGACTACTTTTCATTGTCAGGTCTCTTAGAGAAAACTGACATCAATATGTTTTTAAAAGAAACTGATTTAGCTGAAACAACAAAGCCAACAAACAGGAAATATGTTGCCATGGATACAGTAAGTTAAGCTATGGGCTTCAACCTGAACCCTGTTTTCTGTTTTTTTTGTTTTTTTAGACCATGTTTGTTTACATGTTGGAAAATGAAGTTCCTGTTTGCTATGCACCATTGGATATACTGACAATGATCACTTGCCCATTGACCGAGCAGATTTATAGATGTTTACCATGTTATCCTGTCTGTAATCATGTTTCGGAGATCAGTTTGAGTGTTTTTATACGATATGCGAATAAATGTAACTAGTTATATAAAACATGAGGAGCTCTTAGCTTCTTTTATTTTGTCAAAGAGGTTCTCAGAGTGAATATTAAGAGAAAAAGGGAAATCCTCTTCTTCTCAATCATCTCTAAAGATAGAGAAACCAGATGCAATTTGAGTTTTGACTTGATAATTGACAAAACCCAGAAGAAATTGAACCAATGGCAGAGAGATTTGTCATTGAAAGGTAGAATTTTACTAACCAAAGCTGAAGGAATATCAAGTCTTACATATGCTGCTTTGTCTCTTGATGTTAACAAAAGGGTCTCAAAAGATATTGACAAGATGTTGTTTAATTTTATATGGAGAAACAAAACCCACTATATTAAAAAATCGGTAATTATGAACTCATATGATAAGGGTGGCCTCAACTTTCTGGACTTTTATACTTTAAATAATACTTTCAAAATAAATTGGTTAAAACAATTCATTAAAAACCCTTTTTCAATATGGAACTTCATACCAAATTTCATTTTTTCTAAATTAGGAGGCTTAAATTTCTTTTTGCTATGTAATTACGATGTTGAAAAAATCCCCTCAAATTTATCTTACTTTCATAAACAGATGCTTCTTTCCTGGTCTTTGATTTACAAATATAACTTTTCCCCACACAGATACTACATATGGAACAATAAAGACATCGTATACAGAAAAAAATCTTTATTTTACCCCTTTTGGTTTTCTCACGGCATACTGCTAGTTCGTCAGTTGTTTAATCAAGATGGATCACTAATGTCATATGAAGAATTTATTTCGAAATATAGTATCTTAATCCCTATTAATGAATTTAATACTGTTATAAATGCAATCCCTGATGGAGTAATTATGTTATTAAAAAATAGAGCAGGACACAATCCAACTTTAATACCGACTGATCCATCCAAACTTGAAATTGGTCAAATTTGTTTCTCATCAACACGAAATAATAATCATCGTATACGTTCTTTATTTCAAAAGGATGTCGTATCAATTCCTTATGTGGTATCTTATTGGAACTCCTTTATTAATAACCTTAATTGGAAAAAAATTTGGAATTTGTCAGCTAAATTTTTGATAAACAATAAAGTAAAAGAAGTATCCTTTAAATTGATTCATAGATTTTACCCAACAAAAATTTTTCTACAACAATTCAAAAGAGATATTGATGTTAATTGCTCTTTTTGTGAAGGACATCCTGAAGATATTTTTCATTTATTCTGGTCTTGCTCCTTTTCCACCAATTTATGGATGGATATTTGTGATTTAATTTCTACTTGCATTTTACCACACTTTTCCTTTTGCTTTGAACATGTATTGTTTGGCTTCATTGACTATCCACCAACAAAAAAAGGACATTTTTATGTAATTAATCTGATCATATATTTGGCAAAATGGCATATCCATAAATGCAGATACACTGCCCAAAAACCACTCTTTTCTATTTTTAACAATGAGGTCAAACAATATATAAAAAACATTATTTACTCCACTAATGAGAAAGCTATTAAAACTATTTCCATGTGTGCTCTCTTTGATATATTTTTGTAATACCTTTGTAATATTCTATTTCCTTTATATGTTTGTAACCCCCTGGAGATTATCATTGCACTATTCTTTTGTATTGTTCTGTATGTCTCAATAAACTTGTATTGAGAAAAAAAAGAAGAAGAAGAAGAAGAAGAAGAAGAAGAAGAAGAAGAAGAAGAAGAAGAAAGAAGAAGAAGAAGAAGAAGAAGAAGACTGAACAACGCCTTCTACAGGCGTTATGCCACTTTTAAGGTGGGCCGGAAAATTTCCAAGAAGACCGCTGTGGAAAAGAAGCCAGGTGCGGAAGGTGTCTGCTCCCTCAGCAGTCAGGATATTTACTTCTCTACACATCAGTGGAGTTTCTCTCGTCGACGTTTGTCTGTCGTTACTGTGTGAAAGCGACAGAGGTCAGCTTGAGGTCTTATGTTCGTCTGTGACATTAGCTAGCAGCATGTGTGCCTGGAGCAGCTGTTAGCAGGTTAAATGCTGCTTCCTTCATCACTCCTCATCAACAACATCCACTCCCAGTCTCAAGTCCTGCTGCTGGCGGGACAAGAGGGACCTGTCCACCCTGGACCTCATCAGACCCCACTTACACTGGGACAGGAAGGACCCGGCCATCCTGGACCACATCAAACCATGCTGGTACTGGGACAAGAAGGACTTGGCCCACACTCCTTCCCAGTCAGAGGGACTGGACCCTGCCACCGAGGCCCGGTACCGCAGAGAGGGGGCCCGGTTCATCTTTGATGTGGGCACACGGCTCGGGCTGTATCCTTCTGTGGAAAACACAATGGCTATATTACCTTACAATACCTGTGTGACGGATTCTGGCTGCATCCCTAGAGCCACGCCCACCGTCTGCTTAACAAACAGAGACCTGGTCAATGAAACCCACCTTCGCTGGGGTGGTTCATGTGATTGGCTTGTGTTCCGCTGCAGGCTGTGAGCTGCTCTGTGTGGCCTTCAAAACACCCAGAGGGAGACACAAAGCCAACCCATGTTTATTTGGCAGAATGTGAGCAGTCACATGTAGTGAAGTTAGAGCATAGCAGCACAAGTAAAGACAAGGACTAACATTGTGTACAGTGAGGTGAGGGTGTTGAGTGAAGATGAATTACTGTAACTTGAGTGTGATGTCGGGTGGGTACAGATTGAGCTGATTAATAACTACTGTCTGCAGTGTGAAAACTTTGCTGTCAGTCTTCTTAACCCTCTGTGGCTTTAGGCACTATGACACACTGGCAACTGGGATCGTCTATTTCCACCGCTTCTACATGTTCCACTCCTTCAAGCAGTTCCCCAGATATGTAAGTATAAAGTTCTCTATCCAGTGAAATGATGAAACAGGCAGTTCTTTAAAACATCTCTTGCATGATGCTTGGGTTGTGTTTTATTTTGAAAACTCTGGGGTTGTTTTGTAGTCTGGATGGACAGAAACTGAGACCTTTGGAAACACCCACCTCGCTCCCTGATTGGCTCTCATCAGTCTCGACTCCCAGTTGTGAATACAACATGATAATGAATTACAGTGTTACTGACCTTGTTGTCTTTGTCAGCAGCAGTTGTTCACTTACAGTCTGTATTTTACGGTTCTGCTACAACTGTCTTTGCTGTTCCTCGTTCAGAGTATTTTGTGTGTCCGATCAACTGCAGAGTAGACAGTCTGCTTCCTGTTTACACTGGTTCACACATGCACAGTGCACATCAATGGTCATGTATGAATGTGTTTTCAGGTGTGTTAATATGAATGGACATCGTTTTAATCAAAGCCCGACCAATTTATTGGTTGGCCGATTTTATCGGCCGATATTGGCCTATCGCAGATATATTGTATCGGCACATATATTCTCGGATGCGCTTGTATGAATACTTTTATTAAGAAGCAATAATGCAGTGGACATGCTCAGGTCAAGTCAATTTATAAAGGCTGCAGTGTATGTATATACCCAGTGAAGTTTACTGTTAGTTTTGATTTTAAAATGCTGTTGTAGAAGTGTGGACATAGCCTGAGCCACGACCCAAGCCCCATCCACCTGGACCCACCATCCAACCTGGCAGGATTTGGCTTGTCTGGGTGTTTACCTGAAATCTGCTATATTTTTATTGGATCATTCAGAAAACAGTCAGCCAATCAGAAGAGAGGCTCAGAGCCTCCTCTCTTCTGATTGGCTCACTGACCTGTTGTTTCTAGAGCTCCAGAGAGAAGCCTGAGAGAGGAGATGTAGAACTACATTGAGATGGTTTTTGGTTCTTAAAACCACAAATATATCTTCTTATGGATCAACACTGGATGGATATGGGACCTTTAAGATGGTGGCACTGATGCTCCTGATGTGCATTCAGTGGGTCAGTGTTTTAAACCAGGCAGCAACAGTTTTCCCCAGCCTTTGACTTTAGTAGTAGTAGACACTCATGATGAAAACCTAACAGAGCAGTGACTTGCTGCAGTAGCAACTAGTGCAAACGTTTATAAATGAGCACAGCAGTTACTTTGTGAGTCATAGTGAGTCCAGGACACCACCACCACCTCAAATGACTTCTCTCATCTGTTTCATGTTGTTACGCCCCGCTCAGCATTGTCTATATGTAACTCAAACGGGCTGTGAAATTTCATGTACAGTTCCTGTACAGTTTGAGAGAGATTTTGTTCCTGACCTGGTGCCTGTGTCTGCAGGTGACAGGAGGGTGCTGCCTCTTCCTCGCAGGCAAAGTGGAGGAAACTCCAAAGAAGTGCAAAGACATCATCAAAACGGCTCGCAGCCTGCTCAACGACACGCAGTTTGCACAGTTCGGAGATGATCCCAAGGTCTGTGACGAGGAATCCTTTCATCAGGATATGATGTGTTGTTGAAAATGCTTCTACGATGGGAAATTGACAGGCAGAGACAGAAGCTCTAAAAACGTTCAGCAGAATGCAGAAATTCATTGTCAGCCTTTCTGCTAAAAGTAGAAGAAATTTACATGCTATTAATATAATAAGAGTGACATCCTGGCACATTGAAACAGATTAATGAAGATTAGATTGAGGAAGGTCTTTTCTCCCCTGTGCTTTATCTTTTCTTAATTTTTATTTTATACATTTTAATTAATACATAAAAATGACTAAGAAATTATGCTCAAAATAGCATCATTTGGGGCGTTGATTGGCGCAGTGGGTTGAGCAGGCGCCCCATATCTAGAGGCTACAGTCCTCGCTGCAGTCGGCCCCGGCTCGAATCCTGCATCGGACGGCCCTTTACTGCATGTCATTCCCCCTCTCTCTGCCTCCCCATTTCCTGTCTCTCTCTACTGTGCTATCATAAAGGCATAAAAAGCCCCAAAAAATAGCATCATTTGTACTGCATCAGACTATGGAAATCATCGGCTGGCATGGTAAAATTAGGAAAGATGAAATTAAATGACCAGAAACACTTAGAAATGTAGCCACAAGCAGTGATACAACAGCATGAAGCAGCATTTTCAGGCTTCACAAAGCCGAGCAAAACTTACAAACAGTTAGTTTAATTTTATTTAAAGAGTGAGGTTCATCATCACAGAGCCTGCAGCATTTCCATAACTGTGGACTCAAAGTTCCACCATTTGTCCCCCCTTTATCCGATGAGAAGGACACTCTGTGTTTGTATTGAGGAGTTGGCACAGGATGTGTCGAGTGAGTTTAGTCAGGATTTGATCAAAGGCATCTTGAGTTATGAGCAATTATATGATAGGCCACACCCACTTTCACCAATTATTATGGCACTTCAGATTTTGGTTAATACTTGCCTCAAAAAAGAAAAATACTTTGAACAAGTATTTAGTGAGGTAGGTGTGTAGGAACAGGACGAATGAATCTGCAATTAAAAGTACTAGCAAGTTTGTGGTTTTTTTGAATTGCTTCATACCCCCAGAGTATGTGCACCTTAACTGTCCTCTGGGTTTTCAGATACATTCCCGAACATGAAGTGTTGTGAAGTGGAAGCTTGGAGCAATGACCAAAACAGATGTCTTTCAAACTGAACATTTTACTTGCCAATATGTATATATAATTAAAAGCATTGAACATTGTCAAATTGATGAAGATGTTTTCTGAATTTGTTTGTTTTGTCTGCATGTCTTTTCTGAAGTTGCAGCGTGTTGAGCCCTCAGGGCCACCGTACACTTCTAACCTTAGACTTTTGACAGGCAGCCAGGATACTTTGGCTTTTAAAGCTTGGAGAGGGTTATCATGGCGTCTGTCACCATTTGTTCATAGAAGACTCGTGTTCGTTACAGGAGGAGGTGATGGTGTTGGAGCGCATCCTGCTGCAGACCATCAAGTTCGACCTGCAGGTGGAACATCCGTACCAGTTCCTGCTGCGCTATGCAAAGCAACTCAAAGGTAAATCTGGGGCAGTATTGATAGAAAGACTTCAGTGTTCATCTAAATCTGTGTCAGGAGTGTTTGTACTAAGAGAATATAGTCTCCTCAGTGACACTGACAAAGCCATCTTCAGACTAAAGACAGTGTAGCTGGTGTTTTTCAGGCGACAAGAACAAGGTGCAGAAGCTCGTTCAGATGGCCTGGACCTTTGTGAATGACAGGTGAGCTCAGGAACCACTATTCCTGACTGAAATGGGAATTTTAAGGTCGACCACATTGATAGCATTTTATTTCCATGTTCAGTACTCTTCACCTTTTTCATGTTTAAAAAGTTGGTAATTTATTACAGAAACCCTGAAAAAAAAATTCACTATTCTTTTTTTTTTTTTTTCTTCTTCTTCAAAGAATTTTTTTTTTTTTTTTTCTTTTTTTTGTCAGTGTTTGCTTTTGTAATACTGATTTTGGCCACAAGAGGGTGAAGTGCACCACTACCCCAGTCTAAATCTGACTAAAAGCCTCCATGTTTCACTCTGTGGGATTTTTAATTTCTCCTTGCTCACACAAGGTTGATGTAGTGTCTGGTAGCAAGTTATGTAACATTACTGTTCTGTCTTTTGGCTATAAATGTATTTTAATTAGTGCAGGTTTTCTGCCAGAAACACTTTAGGGAGTCAGGTGAGAGAGTATAACAAGAAACAAACTTGCAGCTGTGATAAGGTGGAAGAGTTTCATCTGGGAAAATGGGGTTTGAGTCTCTGTTGGTTTATTTATTATATGCTGACTTAGTTAACTGTTCTTTTCAGTTTTTATTTCTGATCTTTCCTCTAGAATGTCTTAAGGACACACTGCTCCCATGGACAGGAGCTAAAAGATGAAGAAAAAAAAATTATCCTGGCAAAAAAAAAAAAAATGACTTTCCTTTCAGGGCTTCTGTAATTTGTTCACTGTTCATCCCTCATTCATACTTTTATTATTGTCACAATGGAAAAGCATTTTACACCACACAAAAAAAACCCTCCACTAAAACATTAAAATGATAAATGATAACAGGGCATCAGGAGAAGATAACAGCACCTCTTGCATGTCTCTTGCGAAGGCTGTGGAATGTAATATATGCCAGATGTTAGCAGGTTGACAGATGTGTACTAGGTAATAATAACACCATTGTGTTCATTCCAAAGCCTTTGCACCATGGTGGCCCTGCAGTGGGAGCCTCAGATCATTGCGGTGGCTGTCATGTATCTAGCTGGACGTCTCTGTAAGTTCGACATCCAGGACTGGACCTCCAAACAGTCGTCCCGGCGCTGGTGGGAGCAGTTTGTCTATGATGTACCTGTGGAGGTGCTGGAGGGTAATGGAAATACTCTCTGAATATTTATTTATTTATTTATAGTATAATTGGTTTATAATCTTCAGTAAGGTTTCTCCTGTTTCCGCTCCTGCTCTTCTCCGTCTCTAAGATATCTGCCACCAGATCCTGGACTTGTATTCTCAGGCGAAGCAGCAGATGCCTGACGGAGGGATGGGAACAGGGGACAACCTCCCACCACCTTCCATCCTGTCCTCCTCAGCCCTTCCACCAGCCAAGAAGGCCTCACCTCAGACCAGCCCCAGACCACCTAGACCAGCTCAGGTCCGTGAACTTACAGTGTTAGAGTGTGTTTGATCTAATTTCTGTGCCTTCAGCCAAGCATTGACTGACACTGACTGATATTTTCTTTTTTTTTCTAGCCCTCTCCCAAGGACGACAGCAAAGCCACAAGTAAGAACAAATCCTGTCTGGAGGACTGGAGGACACTGCACTTTAAGTTCATTCATCCATATACTATCAGTTTTTCATTGTTTTTCTCTGTCTTGTATTTTTGTTCTCCAGAGATCCCGAATCTAGAGCCTCCTCCACCACCTCCTCCACCCCCACCGCCTCCACCAGTCTCCATAAACCCTGGTCAGTGTCCTCTGCCCTGAACTCCATCAGCCGGCCTCACACTCTTAAAACACTGCCTTAAAGGACAAGCCCAGCCATTCTATATATTTTGATTATTGTCCACAATAATCAAAATATATCATGTAAATTTCTCCTGTAAGCCAGAGGCCACAGGATTACGTTAGAGAATGATTGACTAACAGTGATCATGCAGCACCGCTTGACACACCTATGGCACACACCTGCACCTGGAGACGGTGTTTCGCTCTCATGTCAAGAGCCGCTGTCGCTGTTCGCTCTGAGGTTTATTGGATTGTTATTTTATGTTATTGTTTATTATCAACAACCAGAGTTTTTTTTGTTTTTACACTTGTTCCACCTGGATCTGACCTAGCCTACTAGCTCTCACAGAGACCGGTGGACCGTGTGTACTGGACTAGACAGTTGAGATTTATTAGGCTGCATTATATTTCTTTATTCATTATAAATGAGGGTGGTTTTAGATGTTGCTTACTGTTTATGGCCTACAGGCCGACTATTTACGAAATCAAGGTCTAGTTTCTACTCAGGAAATAAAGTTTGCGAAGTGGCTGCGTCATGAGTGGACATGCTGACAGATGTGCCAGATGACAGTGACTTTCCTCATCACTAAACCATCAGCTTCCCCCTCGCTCAGGTCCTCAGAAACTGACAAAGCCTCTTGAACATCGAATATTTGTCTTATTTTTCCTCTCTCCATTTCTTTCCATTTTATGTCAGTATTTGCTGGTAGGATAAATCTGGTGCGTGGCGACTTCTCACTCACTCGCTTTTTCTCTCTCGCTTGTTCGCTCTCTCTCTCCCTCTTGCTCTCTCTCCAGATCTGCATATACAAATGTAGGCTTAATGTTAAATGAAAAAAATAGACAGTGAATAAAAATAGATGCGCGAAAAGTGCAAAATGGAAACATTGTTATAATTTCTATGGCCACAGCTGGCCACAGCTGTCTATATGACCGCTTTGGCGGTTTGAGGAATAAATGCTCAATAATCTTGTCTTTTTTATTTTAATACCTTCTAGGCTTCAGAAACCATCAAAAACATATATTTATGAAAAGTCATGGACTCAGAGACCTGTAGTTTTTAATTAAACAAAGTTATTTACATAATAAAAACTCAAACGGTCCGTCAGACCGTCTTGGCGGTTCTAGTGTTAATGTACAATACCAGTTAACAGCAGTTAATTGGCATTGTACATTAATAAAATATTAATGACTAGTACTTCAGGTGCCGACTAGCATGGGTAGCAACGTTTAATGTCTGGGCAACGTCTGGGCTTCATGTGTGCTGACAGGTCCAGGTGGTGCGTGACAAATCAACATTCATACTCCTGTCATGCAACTCCTGCAGTATCAACATTCTGCCTCAGTGCTGCTGAGCACTGACCACAGCTGCACCACCAGCCTCCTGTGGTTCTGTTTGGGGGCTCAGATCCACACGGACCCCTCACACTCCTCACACAGGGACAACTCTGAATCCATCACATTAGACCGTATTTTATTGTGCGTCAGACACACGTTCATAGTCATCGTATTGACCAGAATCAGTGTCAGACAACTTTACTCCAAAGTCAGGAGGCTGTGATATGTAGCACAACAAGCTAACGAAGCAGTGTAAACAGAACCTCCTTCTGAGCATGCTCAGTGGCCTCTGGCATACATGAGCTCTTCTCCAGAGGCTGTGACAGTGACAGGCTGTTATCAGTGTGTGGAGCTGTTTCTGAATGAACACAGTGCCCATATTCTACAGGATGATGGAACATGTCACCCAGAGCAACAGTGGCTCATGGATGTGTTTTAACAAGAACAACAAGAACTGATCTCCTCATATTAGCCAGGCGCACGTGTGTGTGTGTGTGTGTGTTTGTGTGTTTTATTGTATTTTAAGATGACAGCTGTTGGTCTCAGATCATTTGTGTCTGTTTTTTTCACTGCATCTCTCTTTTCTCTCACAGATCATCAGCCTTTCTCCTCCTACCCACCAGCCCCAGATCTCCCCACTAATCCAGCCCCCCCACCTTTACCCCACTGCCCTCCCCCGCCACCTCCTCCACCCATGGACCTACCCGGCTCCAGCTCCCTGGTGTCTAGTGACGGCTACCAGAAGCTGCAGTCCATGATGAAGACAGAGGGCTCCTGTTATACCACTGTACCCCAGGCCTGTGCCCCACCGCTGGGCTACCACCAGCACCCCCCGGGCACCACGTCCTACCACACCCCCCCAGTCTCAGCCTACAGCTACCTGCTTGCACCTCCGCCACCCTCAGTCATGGGGATGACACCTAATTTGAGTAGTGGGTACCTGCCACCATCAACCGTCGGACACAATCAGCTCCCCCCTCCGCTTCCACCCGGGATGCCCCCTGTCAGTGGACTGAGTCGGGGTACATGGATGAGATGAGAACCACCCAGACAGCAGAAAAGTTCAGATGACATGTTTTAAAATAGTTAATAATCTGAACATTATTACCTTTTCTGATGAAAGAAAACATTTCAGTGTTGTCATGGAGCAGGTAACAGGAGGAAAGAAGGTGCTGCTAAAAAATCTGTACTTTTACACAAATGTGAAACATTGATGTGGGTTTGACTCGACTTCACAGTGTTAACAGAGACATGGAGGACTGTCTTCCTTTAGCTCTCTTCTGTTTTGCACAACACATAATAAAGACACATGTGTTTTATCTTCAGCTCAGATCATGTCATGCCAAGTTGTTATTTTGCCTTTTGTATTATATTTTTCAGTCTGGATATTGTTGGAGTTTTTAGCACATTAAAGAGAACACTGCAACTTTTTTTTTTTTTTTTTTACATTGTTCAGCTTTATATTTAAAAACAATCCACAACAGTTTGACGTCACACAGAAATGCGTTGCCGTCATCACTTTTTCTTGAAGGTGTTTTGATGATATTTGTTGAATTGCTTTGTTTTTCTTATTTTTTATTTTTATTTTATCATTATCAGTTTGTATGTAAATGTGTTCACCCTTTAAAATGCTCTGGATTTGAACTTTTTTACTGTTAGAGTGTAATAAACCACTAAGAATAAAGAAGAGTGTGAATTCGGTTTATGATGTTGTTTTACGTTACATAACAGTAACCGTTTCTGTCTGATCCAGCCCCACAGCCCCGTCAGAAGCAGCTGATTAGGAGCTTCCTTTATCTACTGAATGTGTTTGTTTCAACACTTTTAAACTGGAGGGTTCTAACAATAGTAACTATGGCATTGTGCAAAAGGTTTAGACACTAAAAGTGAAGTGATAATGTCATGAATAGTTTTATTTCTCAGTGAACTTCGTCCAAAGTGCATGAAAGAGAAACTAGAATCACCTCCTCATGGTTGTATCCCTCCGCCACTCAGACTAGTTTCAGGATACATCCCTGTTTATCCAGACTCATACAATATGAACCAGTTGTGTGAAGTTTTGTCATAATTACTATGTGAAGTCTTTAGTAATGGCTAAAAGGTGTTTTGTGAGGTCACACTGACCATGACCTTTGACCTCAGACAGCAAAATCTAATTACTTCATCCTTGATTCCAAGTGAAAGTTCGTACCAAATTTGAAGAAATTCCGTAAAGGCGTTACTGAGATATCTCCATGAGAATGGGACAGACATACAGACTGATGGACGGACAACCCAATATGGCTCTGGCTGTCACCGGCACAGAGGAATAATAATAATAATAATAATCATAATTGAAAGCCAGTGGACATGATCAATATGAACCTTTGACGCCAGGATGAATCTGGATTCATGCTCTTTCATTTCTAATCATCTGTATGTGGCAGCAGAAATCCAGACTTGTTCTATCATGAGATGTCCTTTCATCTTCTACTTCTACAATGTTGGTGAGCCTGAGCCTGTTCCTGCTGATGGGGTGGAACCTGCTGGAGTCCATCCACTATTGAAGTGACCGTCTGCTTCCTGTCAGCCTGAACCAGTCAATCCTCCTCTGACCTTTCTCATTAATAAGGTGTTTTACCACAAAGCTGGATGGTTTCCTGGAGATCAGTCTCTCAAACCACCAACAATCGCCCCACAGTCAGAGTCACTTAGACCACGTCTGCTCCCCATGTTGATGTTTACTGAGCTGCTGCCATGTGATTGGCTGATGAAATATTTGCATCAACAAACAGGTGAACAGATGTACATGATAAAGTGACCTCACAGTGTATATATGCTGCTTTCTGATTGCTAATGTGTTTTAGAAAGAGGCAGAAGAGGAATTGTACTGTACTACATGAAAGTATAATGTGTACATAGTGTACTACATGAGGGTACTGTGTACGCAGTGTACTACACGTTAGTGTACTGATACATCACAACAAACAGTTATTCTGGATCCAAAGTGAATATGAATTGAACAGCCAGTGCAAATTCAAAACATGCATAATGTTTTGTGTGTATACTCTTAGTTCAAACATAGTGCTAATCAAACATCGTACTTATGGATCAGGTAACGTTTGGTAGAAGGGTGCTTCAGTGCCTTGCTTCTCATACGGCACAGTGCCTGAGTTTCTTCTTGTGGGCAATCTGCTAACATGTATCAGAACTCCTGTGGCATCATGTCAACCACTTTGTTTGGGTCTCCAACTTCCTTGGGTGCAGTAGCATTGGCAGTGTGATCTTCAACAGCAGTGCTGGTGAAAGGTTGTGGGAGTGGTTCCTCAGGTGATTGAAGCTCTTGGTCAAAATCAATCAGTGATGCCCATGGCCATGGAGTCATATGACTGGAATCAGGGGCAGTTGGAGAGTAGGACTCCTCTTCTGGCTGGAAGTGGTGGTTCTGGCTGTTGAACTGGCATCTCGCCTTGGAGCAACTGGTGCAGTATTGAAGTCTTTGGTGGAGATGGTGTCAATGGCAGAAAGGTTGCTGTAGTGGGTCCTTGGACTAGAACTGCATATGCTGAGGCAGTTGGTTGCTTTTCTAACTGAATCCTGGGCCTTCTGCCATGACTCATCTTCAACTTTTAAGGCTGTTGGGGTTGCTTAGATGACCTTAAAGGGGCCGTCAAGCCAGGGTTGGTCCCACTTTCTCTTGAACCCCTTAATGTATACCCACTCTCCCGGACATATCCTCTGCTGCTGTTCTGGGATGGCAGCCAACTTTGCTTTTAAAGTGCCATTAGCTTGTTCTACTTCTCCCTGTGACTGAGGATGGTACACACACCCAAACTTCTGCTTTATCCCTAGCATCTTTAACGTTATCTTTGATTACTTTATGTCCTCCTTTTGCTAGCACTATTAGCACTGCAATTGAGTCTTTTTTACACTGTTGTTTGGTGGGACTACAAATCACCCACATACTGGATCACAGTACTTGGAAGTGTTGCAGATCTTGAGCCAGCACTGGTAAAATCTGATGGGCTTTCTACAAAGCCCTGTGGTAGACTTGCATATGTGTATTGCTGTCCTTGATAAGTAAATACAAACAGGTGTTGTGAGTCTGGATGTAGTGGTACACGGAAAAAGATATATACGGGTCTGGTCCCATCCGCCGTTTTCTCTCTTCTCTTCCGGGGCCACTCGTCCACTGTGGTGGTGTGGCGTGGCCGGTGCAGGTGTGGAGGAGCCATTGTGGTGTGGCT
>NW_019174404.1:24080222-24088585 GCF_002260705.1 Seriola dumerili
CGACCAAATTCTCCCAACAGAAAGCCTGGAGTAGGACAGTTTCCAGTTGACAAGATTAACAAGATGAGTAAATGAGTAACAAAAATAAAAGGTGAGCTGCAGGGGAAGTTCACAGTGACATGGAATGAACAAGCAAATGACAGAGGGAAAATAAAAATACATTTGAAATAAAGACAGAAGAGTTAAAGACTAACGACAGAAGAAATAACGAACAGAAACTGAGAATGATGAGACAGAGGGAGAAACATCCCAAGATGAAGAAGAAAGGTCAGAGGAGACAGAGATGATAGAAGACAGTATCAGCAAGGTGGTGGAAAGAGCTGAGGTGTCAGAGAATGAGGACTTAGAGGACTTACATTCAGTGGAAACCAAAATGCAACAATTGAAAAAGAGGTCAAAGGTTAACTAATATTGACAGTAACCCCAAGAAGAACACCAACAGGAAACACGGGAAACGCCCAAGGAACGTTCAAATGGACAAAATAGACCTGGAAGCAGATTGGAAATGAACACAGTCTGTAAGAAAGACATCTTAGAACAGCACAAGAGGCCATAGATGGAAACCACTTGACTTGAGGAGCAGATAAAATCACTCAAGGAGGACCAGAGAGAAAAGATAGACGCTGCATGGAATGAAAATTATGGAGGAGATTAAAGGATAAGGCATCAACTGGCCAATCACAGAGAGTGAGGATGCATCTGAACCGTGTCATGATATCAGAAAGAATCCCCCGCTGAAACAAGTCAACGATATTTAGACAGTGTTAGGGAAAAAACTGTCAGATTTAATAGACCGCCAAACACACCATATAAGAGAAATGTCAGAACCATCACCCATGTACTTGAGAAGTGGAAGACGAGTGGGAGAGAAATCCCCTCAAAACAATGGCCAGAATACAGAAGGGGAAGAAAGGGAGCAAGAGGACAAAAAAACTTCAAACAAACTTTAAGTGCCCTCATAATAACTAAGGCACAGGGACAGAACCCAGTATGTGCCATGGTCATTCATGGATATGGTTGGGCTGGCTACAGGCTTGCTAGACCTCACTGAAGGAGAAAATAAATGGATAACTGCACTGGAAGAAAGCACAGAGGGAGTAACGCTAGCACTTAAGGTGGCATTAAAGCTCTGCTTATGCATATAGCAGGAAAACACAGAAGACATCTTCAATGCAGCAGACCTGCCATTGGTGTTGGATGGAAATAAAGCAGACAGTGGTGGGTTTTGGTGGACACTGCACCATAGTGTGGGCCCAGCTGAGAAAGCAGTATCTGGAAAAAATGGACCAGTGAACACTGAAACAGGCTGAATCTCCTTCAAAGTTCCTACATGCTTTTTCAACGAAAATGGAGAGATGAAACAGGAAGTGCCTGGAACATCAATAACACCACAGAAGCTCTGTTCAAAAGTAATGGCAAAGAAAGCCATGCCAAAAGAAGTGGAAAAGCATTTGGAGAATGTTGTGGGCCTCATGAAAATGGACTGGTCTCTTTCTCTGAGCATGTTGTGCACCATGTGGAAACCTATAGAAAGGAAAAACAGAGGGAGGAAGATGCAAACAGGCACCTGGCCAACAAGCTGACACAGCTACAGCTGAATGAATTAAGTAAAGCAAGAAAGAAAAAGTGAAGGCCCACTGCTAGTGGGCCTTCACTTTGAATCACATGAACTCGGTCCAATGGTGAAAGCAGCATTACAAATACAACAGTGGAAACTTACGCGAGAGTAAGTACATCCACATCTTCACCAGGAAAACAATATATTAGAATATCATTAAGAGCAATGTGATGAAGGGGTAGCAGAAAAGCTCATGATGAATGAAAGAATGCCTACAATGATTCCACTGACACAGAACATAAAATCCTGTTACAACAGGTGCCACAAGAAGTGTGGGTCAAACACAAGACTGATTAGACAGGATTAAAGTAGCGCAACCTATAGACAGATCAAGCTTAAACCAGGAGCTATGTTGCCATACAGAAAACAATATCCACTGAAAGCTGCATGCTATAGAAAGAATGAAGACCATAACGGGGGGGGGGGACAAAAAGCCCCAGCAATACTCCATTTTTTTTCAATCAAGAAGCCACACTATAATGATTATCGATTAGTGCATAGCCTAGAGCTATCAATTCCATTGCTGATGCTTAATGTGGCAAAGTGGCGGTCATAGAGTAATGAAATTTTTGTTGCCGAACAACGCCACTGCGGGAATTTCACCCCAGGAAGTAATCACAAATTTTTTGTAAAGGGAGGCCTAAAGGCTACACAAGTTCGAAATCACCACGGGGCAGGAGACAGTGTTCACAATACAAAACTTTCTTTATTAAACAATGATTATAAAAAAAAAAAGTCCCATATATTGCTGTCTATAGCACCTAATGTTAGATACGGGGGCCAAAGGAAGCTAAAATAACACCCGTGACACTGCACACACACCAAACTGAAAAACGTGAGAACCGCCACTAGGATTGGGTCACCGCCCACAGCACTGTCTGCAGGGAGAAAAGGAACAGTAAAATGCCACACCTTAACAACTACAACACACTCACACCAAACAACAATAAGCAATAAAGTGATAACAAGATAATTTTAACTTTTCAAATACAAATATAACAGAGACAATTAAGAATCTACAAAAGAGAATCAAACTCAATGAAGTGATGCTCAAAATGAATAATCACCTTAATCAATAAACAAAATAAAAAGAATTGGATCTCAAATAGAATACAAACAAAGCAAAACAAAAGCGCAATAACCAAAAAAATCACAATGGAATTAAATCAATGTTTCAAAGTAACTAAATATATTGTAATTCATCAATAAACAAAAGCCAGCGCTCAAGAGACATTGCTAAAACAGCCGCACTCCGACACAGGCTATATCTAACACGCCGGACACAGGTTCACCTATTACATAATCCACACAGGCAAATATAAAACAGACGTCAAGAAAAGCCAGATCGATTCTATCGAAGCCAAACAGCGTCCAGCGAGCCGCCGGCGGTGAGGATTTAGTCCGTCTAAATGGCCCTCACCCGGCGCCCAGCTCACACGCAGGCCCAAGCGCCGGAGTTACTCCCCGACTTCTGCCCGTTGGTCACAAAACACCACACTGTAGCGTGCACAAACCCCACAATACAACTGGGGCGTCTCCCGCGGGCAGCACCAAGGTCCCCGCACGGCGCAACATAATCTGCCTCCAAAAACCTAGTACACTGAAGCCAAGAGCGCCTGCGCCCGATGCGCGCAACACGCATACAGCGTACTCACGCGTGTGAGTCGCGCGCACTTCCACATACTGGATCACAGTACTTGGATAAGTGTTGCAGATCTTGAGCCAGCACTGGTAAAATTTGATGGGCTTTCTACAAAGCCCTGTGCTAGACGTGCATATGTGTATTGCTGTCCTTGATAAGTAAATACAAACAGGTGTTGTGAGTCTGGATGTAGTGGTACACGGAAAAAGGCTGAACATAGGTCAATAACTGTATACCAGTGTGCATCAGGTGGAATGTTTGAGAGCAGTGTATGGGGATCTGGAACCACAGGTGTCTTAGTGTAGCAGGTGCACTGTTCCTCGCCCCTCCTAGTGCAGCGCTGTGGTTNGCGCTTGGCCTGCTGTGACGCTGCGCCGGTGAGGCCCATTTAGAGACTAATTCACCGCCGCGGCTCGCTGGACGCTGTTTTGGCTCGATAGATCGATCTGGCTTTACCGTCTGNTTGATTGCTGGGCGAGGCCACATACCTTTTATATACGGGTCTGGTCCCATCCGCCGTTTTCTCTCTTCTCTTCTGGGGCCACTCGTCCACTGTAGTGGTGTGGCGTGGTGTGGCCGGTGCAGGTGTGGAGGAGCCATTGTGGTGTGGCTGTGCGCACACCAGAGCGCTGTTTGGCGTGTTGGCCATCGTGGCGCACACTCTTCCTTCAGTGTACAGGTTGCAGATTACTGTTGCTGTGGGGACCGGGCTGCCCGGCTGGAAGCCCCCTTGTGTGGGTTTGTTTATGTTCTTCACGTTTTCAGTTTGTGTGTGTGCAGTGTCACGGGTGTTATTTTAGCTTCCTCCTCCCTCATTGGTTTCAGGCCGCCGAGGTAACCCAGCACTAACCATTCCCCCTCCCCTTTGGCCCCCGTATCCAACATTACATGCTATAGACAGCATATATGGGACTTTTTTTTTTTTAGTAATCATTGTTTAATAAAGAAAGTTTGTATTGTGAACATGACTCTGTCGTTTTTTTTTAAGTAATCATTGTTTAATAAGAGAAAGTTTGTATTGTGAACACTGTCTCTTGCCTGGCTCCGTTGGTGATTTCGAACTTGTGTAGTGCCTTTTAGCCTCCCTTTACAAAAAATTTGTGATTACTGTCCTGGGGTGAAATTCCCCGGGTGGCGTTGTTCGGCAACAAAAATTCATTTACTCTATGACCGCCACTTTGCCACATTAGCATCAGCAATGGAATTGATAGCTCTAAGGTTATGCACTAATCGATAATCATTATAGTGTGGCTCTTTGATTGAAAAAAAATGGGAGTATGGGTGCTGCTTTTTGTCCCCCCCCCCCGTTGTGGTCTTCATTCTTTCTATAGCATGCTGCTTTCAGTGGATATATTGTTTTCTGTATGGCAACATAGCTCCTGGTTTAAGCTTGATCTGTCTATAGGTTGCGCTACTTTAATCCTGTCTAATCAGTCTTGTTGTTTGACCACACTTCTTTGGCACCTGTTGTAACAGGTTTTTATGTTTGCTGGTGGCAGTGGAATCATTGTAGGAATTCTTTCATTCACCATGAGCTTTCTGCTAACCCCTTCATCACATGCTCTTAATGATATTCTAATATATTGTTTTCCTGGTGAGAATGTGGATGTATCTATCTTCCGTAAGTTTCCACTCGTTGTATTTGAATGCTGCTTTCACCATGTGGAGCCGAGTTTCATATGTGATTCAAAGTGAAGGCCCACTAGCAGTGGGCCTTCACTTTTTCTTTCTTTGCTTTACTTAATTCATTCAGCTGTAGCTGTGTCAGCTGTTTGGCCAGTGTGCCTGTTAGCATCTTCCTCCCTCTGTTTTTCTTTTCTATAGGTTTCCACATGGTGCACAACATGCTCAGAGAACAGAGACCCAGTCCATTTTCATGAGGCCCACAAACATTCTCCAAATGCTTTTCCCACTTTCTTTTGGCATGGCTTTCTTTGCCATTACTTTTGAACAGAGCTTCTGTGGTGTTATTGATGTTCCAGGCACACTTCCTGTTTCATCTCCTCCATTTTCGTTGAAAAAGCATGTAGGAACTTTGAAGGAGATTCAGCCTGTTTAGTGTTCACTGGTCCATTTTTTCCAGATACTGCTTTCTCAGCTGGGCCCACACTATGGTGCAGTGTCCACCAAAACCCACCACTGTCTGCTTTAATTTCCATCCAACACCAATGGCAGGTCTGCTGCATTGAAGATGTCTTCTGTGTTTTCCTGCTATATGCATAAGCAGAGCTTTAATGCCACCTAGTGCTAGCGTTACTCCCTCTCTGCTTTCTTCCAGTGCAGTTATCCATTTATTTTCTCCTTCAGTGAGGTCTAGCAGCCTGTTAGCCAGCCCAACCATATCCATGAATGACCATGGCACATACTGGGTTCCGGTGCCTTTAGTTATTATGGGGCACTTAAGTTTGTTGAAGTTTGTTTGTCCTCTTGCTCCCTTCTTCCTTCTGTATTCTGGCCATTGTTTTTTTTGAGGGGATTTCTCTCCCACTCGTCTTCCACTTCTCAAGTACATGGGTGATGGTTCTGACATTTCTCTTATATGGTGTGTTTGGCGGTCTATTAAATCTGACAGTTTATTCCTAACACTGTCTAAATCCGTTGACTGTTTTCAGCGGGGGATTCTTCTGATATCATGACACAGCGTTCAGATGCATCCTCACTCTCTGTGATTGGCCAGTTGATGCCTTATCTTTTAATCTCCTCCATAATTTCATTCCATGCAGCGTTCTATCTTTCTGCTGGTCCTCCTTTAGTGATTTTATCTCTGCTCCTCAAGTCAAGTGGTTTCCATCTATGCCTCTTGTGCTGTTCTAAGGATGTCTCTTACAGACTGGTTCATTTCCAATCTGCTTCCAGGTCTATTTTGTCCATTTGACGTTCCTGGGCGTTTCCCTGTTTCCTGTTGTGTTCTTCTTGGGGTTACTGTCAATATTAAGTTTAACCTTTGACTCTTTTCAATTGTTGCATTTTGGTTTCCGCTGAATGTATAGTCCTCTAAGTCCTCATTCTCTGACACCTCAGCTCTTTCCACCACTTGCTGATACTGTCTTCTATCATCTCTGTCTCCTCTCTGACCTTTCTTCTTCATCTTGGGAATGTATCTCCCTCTCTGTCTCATCATTCTCAGTTTCTGTCGTTATTTCTTCGTTTGTCTTTAAACTCTTCTGTCTTTATTCAAATGTATTTTATTTTCCCTCTGTCATTTGCTTGTTTCATTCCATGTCACTGTGAACTTCCCCTGCAGCTCACCTTTTATTTTTCTGTTACTCATTTACTCATCTGTTAATCTTGTCAACTCGGAAAACTGTCCTACTCCAGGCTTTCTGTTGGGAGAATTTGGTCGTGGTCTGCCAGGCCTGGTAAGGCAGTAGGCGTGCTGTTTTGTTTTGTTTTCATTTTTTCCTTCTCACACTTCTGCCTCCTGTTTCTCTTCATCTCTAATTTGGTCTGTTCTGTGTCTGCATGGCATACGAGTCAGTGTTGTCTGTAACTTTCCTGTTGTAAACCCACAGCAGCACCTCTCTCTCTCTGGCCTCGCTTTGCCTTCTCTCTTACTGCTTGTTATCTTTTGCTTTATAATGTTTATGTTGGCTTCACTTCATCCGCAGCAGGCTCCTCTGAAGGTGCCTTCCTTTGGCCACTGTAATTTTCTTTAAGGTGTGTTTATGCCACCTTTTCATACACACAATGGGATCCGTTTCTCATGTTCTGGGTGTTGATTTATCACCACAATCCTCTGGTGCTGACACACCTCCCATTAATTCACTTTAACCCCATTATATCACACTTATTCTTCCGCTGTTTGAATAGTGATCTGGGGATTTCTTGGAGCTTGTTTGACTCTTTATCTCTGATTAACACAAGTATTTACACCAAGCATTACTGTCAGGCCTATTGCTTTCCCCTTATGGGTTAAATTTTGCTGAGTCAGTTCCCTGTTTTATCTCACTTCTTAAGACGACACCTTTATAAAAAATGCTTTTATTGTGTAATATCTTTTGAATTCCATTTGCATTTCACTGTTGATTTGTTTTGATGTTTGTAACTTGATTCATGTGATTCTGTGTTATCTGTATTGAAAAATGCTATACAAATGGCACATGACAACATCTCGCTTGGGTTTTTAACAATTTTAGGAATCCGCTTGCCTTCCTCCTTCACTCTACTGGGGAGGACAGTGATACAACACCGTGGGTCGACTGCTACCGTGTGACCGTTTTCTGCCTGCCAACTCCCTCCAGCACTCCGCCAGTGCTTGACTTAGAGAGATAGTGGTCTGCCTCACAGCTGCTCAGCACTCGCGGCCACACGTTGCTAACGGATGTACATAACTGCCTTATCACCTCCTCCCCCTGCATTCTAGGAAACTCCCTTTGAACTTGTGTTAGATTTAACAAGCTTTGTCAACGGTTTTGATTTATTTGCAGTTTTGTCATACCAATGCTCTAAGGCCCTGCATTGTCTGCGCTCTCAAACAGAAATGTGTCCTTTATTCCCTTATATCTTATTATATTTCCTTCAGGTTCAAAACAAATAACACCTCATCTTCACTATTAATATCCTCCCTCAATTCATTCTATATTGGGTCTCCCTTGGGATATGAACAGTTTAAAAATCACTATAAACAATGGGTTTATGTTATCTACATACAGCGTACTATTTCATCCTATCCTTAGCAAGCCACTATAATACACTCTCTTGGTGCAGTGCCTCTGTCCTCAACAGCAGCAACTGCTCTCACTGTCCCGTAAGGCCCCTTAGCGATGCCATGCAAGCTCTTATCAGTCTTTCCAGACTCAGTCCATGCAGTGCAGAGCTTCCCTTCGCCCTGGGATACCCGGCAAACAGTCGAAATATTTTTGGGGACAGAAAGCTTTATCAACATTGACTGTTTTTAATTTTTTATGCTTTCCTTAGACTCTCTTAAGCCTCCTGCCCGGTTCAGGCTCCCTCTTATCTGGAGAATCTTAGCTCTCAGCGCCCTTGCGACGCAACAATGGACGACAGGACGTATCGGCAGAGGCTACACCAGCCTTACTTTTCTTAATTCTCTCTTACAACTCTTTAGCTTTACACCTCTCCTAACCTGTGGTACAAGACTCC